>NC_139578.1:21054968-21069968 GCF_946808225.1 Silurus aristotelis
CAAGGCAACATCAAAGAAACATATTGCTTACAGTCTTTTCTGTCCCTTTGTTACTACCCACAGTTTTGCAATCATAGGTGAGTATAGGGTCATAGATTGACCAGAGCTTTTGCTTCATCACCACAGACCAGAACAGTGACTGTTATCCTCTGCTACCACTGAGCTGATCTGTTTATCAGTCTCGCACTCTCATTTTCCATTACATTGCAAATAAGATCCCATGGCAAGTCCTACACCAGGGACAAGGTCTCTCTTTTTTGGGTAAGAGCCTTGGCCTTGGTGCTGATTTTCATCTCCAGTGCAAAATTTTTAACAGTGACAAGTCGAGTACATAAAAGACATCCAGTCCAGAAGGTGCCAAAAGGAACATCAACTGCATATTGCACAGATGCAACCTCTAGGCCTTCTCACCATACTGAATACAACTCTATTCTTGTTTGTGTCTTTACATCCTTTCTATGAACTGCAATCTCAATGTACCCCATCCCCATACTCCTGATTCAGTGCTTCACTACTGAAGCCACATACATTACAGTACGTGGCATTAGAGAAAGAGAGAGAGAGAGAGAGAGAGAGAGAGAGAGAGAGAGAGAGAGAGAGAGAGAGAGAGAGAGAGAGAGAGAGAGAGAGAGAGAGAGAGGAAGGGAGACAGAGACAGAGAGAGAGACAGAGAGAGAGACAGAGAGAGAGACAGACAGACAGACAGACAGACAGACAGACAGACAGACAGACAGACAGACAGACAGACAGACAAGTAAAAGAAACCAATTTAAACTAAAGAAAGAACAGTTAAAACATCTACATCTATTGTATCTATACAATTACATAAAAATGAGTGAACACAAAGCACATAGTACTGTGGAGTTTAAGATGCTTAGTGAATGCCCATAGAAATACAGTAGTCTTAAATTTCTCTCTCATTCTATCTATCTATCTATCTATCTATCTATCTATCTATCTATCTATCTATCTATCTATCTATCTATCTATCTATCTATCTATCTATCTATCTATCTATCTATCATCTATCTATCTATCTATCTATCTATCTATCTATCTATCTATCTATCTATCTATCTATCTATCTATTTCTTTCACAAAGTACAACATTCCTGTACTTTAAGTTCAAGGTTATTTTTATAATATAATATAATTTGAGAGAACCACCATGAGCACCTGAGTGTGTGATTATAAGTAATGCCCTTTCTACAGTCTTACACAGTCAGTTGACATGTTGAACCAGGAGCCACTGAGCAACTCATAAAATAGCTCAACATCTGAGATCCTTATAGATCCAACACCAACTCCTCCATGCCAGATCCTTTAAATGTTCAAAGAAATCTAATCTATCCAAAGGGCGCTGTCACATCTTTAGATGGTTCGGGATGTTTGCGGGGTCGACATCTACTCTTTAAAAGGTCCATACTGTACTTGAGTAAAACTACAAATAACCTGCATTAATATTAATCCAGTACAAAATTACTTCCTTTTACATTTCCAGTTGAGTAAAAGTACAAAAGGTACAGTATTTGCTTTTAAATGTACTAAAGTATTAAAATAACGAAAGTACTGATCTTTGGGGACTGTATTCAATCTTTAAGTCAATTAGTTAAATCCATTCTCCTGCAAATCATGTCTTTTTAAGGAAAGAGTAACCTAACTGCATGCAAACTCTCATGAACATACAGTTGTGGTCTCACAACAAGTTCACATTTAACACAAATTGTATATTCACCTTATATGAGTAGTAAAGAAAAACACTTATAAGACATTACACATTCAAATAAAATGAAGTAGGAGAACACTATCCTAAAATATAAATATTATTATAAAGTACAGATACTGATAAAAAACTTAAGTACTTAAGTCCAGGAAAAAGTCTTTGCAATTGCACATCAGTTCTTGGCTGATAAACAGAGTGTGTACAGTATGTGCGTGAAAGGGAGAGATTTGCTAATTTTATTGCTTTCTTGTGAGTAACGTTAATAGGGTAACAAAAACCTGTGTAAACATTTATGAGGACTTGTTCCATCAGGAATCAGCTGTTAAAGACATTTTTAATTTGATATCATGTGGAAATAACAGTTAGGTTAGGGGTAATAAATTTTTATTAGCCATATGGTGAGTTATAACAGTGTGTAGACTGATTTATGTTGACAACTGACTTGTAGCACACTTTACAATAGTAATGATGTAGCATCAGTTTCTAAGTGAGTTTATCTGAAATACAGGTACTGAAATATAAGAGCTACAAAGTTAGTTGTTATGACATTCTTTTGTTAGTGTCATAACACCACTTTATGTCAATATAATATCTATTACTTATCTATTACCATACTTAATGCATTATGAGATTGAGCTAAAAAAAATCATATTCATAAATGCAGTTATTTGATAGAATGGGAACAGACAAATCAGAAAGACTTAACGACTTACTTAAATGACAGTAAGAAAGGGGCTTTTACATGCCACATACACATTACAGCACAATTAAATGATTTCTTTGCATATCCCAGCTTGTTGCAAAGCTTTGCTCAAAGCAAAGGTTTAGCCATGATACTGCACCCCTGGAACAGAAAGCATTAAAGGCTTTGCTTAAGGGCCTTTTTACACAAGGACTAATTACTGAGTCACTTTCAGTAACTTGGTTTTAATTGATGGTGTCTTTTTCGAAATAAATAAACCAAACAAGTCAAATCAACACCTGCACAAACCAATGCTCATTAAAAATATTTTCAAAATATAAACCAATATCTTAAAGACCATATATTTTATTTCAGCTTTCAAAATTCAGTCTAAAAGCAATGTTTTTCACAACAATTCTGTCACCTGCCAATTTCTACCCAGCAGTCAGCTCTAGTTTCTCATACAACTATCACCAAGGGAGAGTGAAAACTAACACATTTGTCCTTTGGAGACATATAAAGCCAGTCAACCACATCTTATCAAAATTCTGCCCAGACTCCGTCACAGCACAATGTAACACATTTGAATGAAAGTGCTATCTACCGTCTTCTGCATACATGAGCTCACAAACACCAGCAAATGTTGCAGTGACTGACAGAGAAGCCATCCTTCCCACCCAGGGAGCATGGGCAATTTCGCTCCTTTGGCTCGAGGCCATGAATGGCTGTGTCACCGGTGCAAAAATCACAATTTTAAATCCTGACAATGCCACAGTCATCCATGGCCATGAGCCAACTGAGCAGAATTGGCCATGCTCTCCTTTTCCTGTTGTGCCACTCAAGAGACTTTAAAGGGCAAAATTCTAATATTAACCTAAAGATAATAGTTTTTAACAGTTTGCTTTTTTTTTTTTTCATGTGGACATAGATTTTAGTCTTGGATTGAATAAACATCCAAACCCATGAGGATGTTGCTTAGCATCCTCAAATATTCACAAACCACACTGATACAAGTAAACAGTTCATCAATGCTGCTGAACAGGAAAAGATTAGAGGTTTTGATTTAAAAGTTGCTCTCTGGCTTTCGAAATAATCATATGACCACACCTCAAGACCAGTAATTACACACACTCACAAACACACTCGTACACACTAAGAGCAACACACATTCACAGTGTGTGAGAGAGATGGTTTGGTTTTGAGTTGAGTTAAACATTTTGAACGGAAAAAAAAATCACCTATTTCCAATTTCTTAAACATGTCTATTGTTCCCATAATGGCTCTTGTTTATAAATAGAAATACCAACAGCTGATGTAGCTGAATTTCATTTAAATACACATATATAAAATAAACGTTATCATCATTAATCATGCCAGGTTTTAAATGATATGGAACTAAATGTAGCTTCATACCAGAAAATTACAACCTTTCAGACCCTATAATATTATAGTTAATATATAAGTTGTCATGCAAATTTCTATAAAGATGTTGTCAACAAGATGTTGTCAAAAACAAAAAAGTTGATTAAAAAAATTCAAAGATATGATTAGTATGGACATTTTGTTAAAAAAAAAAAAAAAAAAAAAATCAACCCATTGGCTAAAATGTCAAATGTCTTTTTTTTTTCTTTTTCATTAAACATTTATACTGGTTTATCTATCTTCCTTTCGTTTGATGAGAAACTAGTTTGCTCTTCCTCGCTTGCTATCTATAATATACCCAATTCTTTCCTGTGTCTTCATGTATGTTTAAACAACCACATCGCTCACTTTCAATCTCTCTCTCTCTCTCTCTCTCTCTCTCTCTCTCTCTCGCTCTCTTTCTCTTTCTTGCCCTTTCACTTTTTTCTCTCTCATTACCTATTCATCCCTTTTTGCTTATAAATGTTTTATGAGCTGAAAAATATTTTGCAGGGCTGACAGTCCGACCCAAAGCTCTCACACTACATAGGGATTTCATCGAGATGTCTCATCAGGAGCTGAAGGTGAACATGCGATGGATCGAGGTCCCAATTTAGGCAGGGTCTACTGATCATCTTCCTCACCATGCCGACAGGGCATCTGCTTTCTCTGTATCTATATCTCTCCTGAATTTTGATCCCGTCACACCTCCAGTCTGGCTGCTTACTTACACTTCTTTCTTTATCTCTCTCTGGCACACATACGAACATACATACACACGCACATACATCTAGGACTCACTCCCATGTTGAATTTCTGTCAACTTTATTGATTCAGCACACAATGGCAAGAAGTAATCGATAAGCACAATCCACCACCTTGTCATTACATGACAAAGAAAAGCTGTAAATGTTCGCCTGTCTGTAGGAATCCCAATAAAAATGGTCTTTTCTTGTCGTTTCAACGCTTGAATTTTTTTTTTCAATATTAAGAAAATACTGAACCAGGCGTTACTTCACTTCAGCAGTGACACAAATTCCTATTTCTGTGCAGGTCCAGAATTACAGATTGTCACATAGGAAATATATTTTAATAGAAATTGTGATCATTCCATGGCTTAAATTAACATACAGCACCAGCTAGAACAATTATAAGTGAAGTAAAACATAGTTTAGCAGCACCCTTTTGCAAGCAGAGTCACAACAAAATCAGAATGACGTGTCTTCTTGCTTGGGTGCGCACAGCAAGAAGTTAGGCTGTGCATACACACACACACACACACACACACACACACACACATGGCTTTTTTCCCCCTCTTCCTGCACAACTTGCATTTAGTCAAATAGGAATCGGTTTGAATGAGATTGTTTTTCCTCACACTTATTCCCTTGAACACTTTTCTAAAACTTTTCTGAAGTGCTGAGTAATCTCAAGTGTCTTCCTTTTTCCATCTGATTAATCAGGTCACAGCTCAAGTGAAAAGATGGGGGAGAAAACGCAGGTGGAAGTATTAACCTTGTTAATGAGCAGCTTTCATATAACTCCATTTCAGAGCCAGTATTACACAATTTTATTGTAAATACTTCAATAATGTGGGACACTGGTGTCAGATGAGACTGTCCTACATTACCTTCAGTAGCTTACAGTAAATGTTGACCAGTTGCAAAATCATTACCTGCTTTCAATGCTCTGCCTTCAGCCTGCCATAGTTAGGCTATAACTCTAGATAGCTGTCTAATATATAGAAACAATGCAGACTTTGGTAGTAACAGTGTTTCTATGCTAACAGTAGGCATGCTGTGTGAGTCACATCAGCGCAAACAAAAATATATTTTGAAGAGTTGGCAGCTTCACACAAAGCTGACACTTTTGTGTATGTATTTTGGCTGAAGTTATACTCCTCCAGGGAGATCTTTTTTCAACAAAAACATCTAGTGAACCCCATGAAACAGTTTCAAACATGCCTTCTAATATTTATGTAGGAAAAAATACACCCCCTTTTTTGAGCATGCTTTTAGCTAATTAAGCAGAGTAAATGATAGATATATTACAAGCTTCTAAGCAGATAAACTGTCAAACAGTCTCTTGCAGCTCTAACAGTGAAAAATTGTTTCTCATTTTCTGCAAATTCACCAGACTCGGGCAAACAAGTTTATTATAAATGTGTGGCCACTAAATTCTGAAATTGCATTAAACAGCATATAAATATTATACATCGATGCTGAATTCTCAAATCTGATTGGTTTGGATAGTATTGAAAAATGTAAAACTAATTTGACTACTTCTGAAAGGTGGCATTTAATTAACAAGGCTATATCTCATTTAGAATGTTTCAGCCAAAATAAATCTTTTTGAGTGTTCTTTCTGTTATTAAAATCACTAGAGGTAAACATATAATGCAATGTTTATATCTAGAATATGCTTGTGGCAGAATGTTAATGTCCATTTTACAGAAAGGGTAGCAAATAATTTATATATATATATATATATATATATATATATATATATATATATATACAGTGAGGAAAATAAGTATTTGAACACCCTGCTATTTTGCAAGTTCTCCCACTTAGAAATCATGGAGGGGTCTGAAATTGTCTTCGTAGGTGCATGTCCACTGTGAGAGACATAATCTAAAAAAAAAAATCCAGAAATCACAATATATGATTTTTTAACTATTTATTTGTATGATACAGCTGCAAATCAGTATTTGAACACCTGTCTATCAGCTAGAATTCTGACCCTCAAAGACCTGTTAGTCTGCCTTTAAAATGTCCACCTCCACTACATTTATTATCCTAAATTAGATGCACCTGTTTGAGGTCGTTAGCTGCATAAAGACACCTGTCCACCCCATACAATCAGTAAGAATCCAACTACTAACATGGCCAAGACCAAAGAGCTGTCCAAAGACACTAGAGACAAAATTGTACACCTCCACAAGGCTGGAAAGGGCTACGGGGAAATTGCCAAGCAGCTTGGTGAAAAAAGGTCCACTGTTGCAGCAATCATTAGAAAATGGAAGAAGCTAAACATGACTGTCAATCTCCCTCGGACTGGGGCTCCATGCAAGATCTCACCTCGTGGGGTCTCAATGATCCTAAGGAAGGAGAGAAATCAGCCCAGAACTACACGGGAGGAGCTGGTCAATGACCTGAAAAGAGCTGGGACCACCGTTTCCAAGGTTACTGTTGGTAATACACTAAGACGTCATGGTTTGAAATCATGCATGGCACGAAAGGTTCCCCTGCTTAAACCAGCACATGTCCAGGCAGGTCTTAAGTTTGCCAATGACCATTTGGATGATCCAGAGGAGTCATGGGAGAAAGTCATGTGGTCAGATGAGACCAAAATAGAACTTTTGGGTCAAAATTCCACTAAAGGTGTTTGGAGGAAGAAGAATGATGAGTACCATCCCAAGAACACCATCCCTACTGTGAAGCATGAGGGTGGTAGCATAATGCTTTGGGGGTGTTTTTATGCACATGGAACAGGGCGACTGCACTGTATTGAGGAGAGGATGACCGGGGCCATGTATTGCGAGATTTTGGGGAACAACCTCCTTCCCTCAGTTAGAGCATTGAAGATGGGTCGAGGCTGGGTCTTCCAACATGACAATGACCCGAAGCACACAGCCTGGATAACCAAGGATTGGCTCTGTAAGAAGCATATCAAGGTTCTGGCATGGCCTAGCCAGTCTCCAGACCTAAACCCATTAGAGAATCTCTGAAGGGAGCTCAAACTCCGTGTTTCTCAGCAACAGGCCAGAAACCTGACTGATCTAGAGAAGATCTGTGTGGAGGAGTGGGCCTAAATCCCTCCTGCAGTGTGTGCAAACCTGGTGAAAAACTACAGGAAACGTTTGACCTCTGTAATTGCAAACAAAGGCTACTGTACCAAATATTAACATTGACTTTCTCAGGTGTTCAAATACTTATTTGCAGCTGTATCATACAAATAAATATTTAAAAAATCATACATTGTGATTTCTGGATTTTTTTTTTAGATTATGTCTCTCACAGTGGACATGCATCTACGATGACAATTTAGACCCCTCCATGATTTTTAAGTGGGAGAACTTGCAAAATAGCAGGGTGTTCAAATACTTATTTTCCTCACTGTATATATATATATATATATATATATATATATATATATATATATATATATATACGTATTTATATATATATAAATTATTTGCTACCCTTTCTGTAAAATGGACATTAACATTCTGCCACAAGCATATTCTAGATATAAACATAATCCAGCATATATGCCACATTTGTCACTAGAACATTTTAATTAATTCCACCTCTACCACTATGCTGTCTGAATAAGATCAATATTTAATGCTTACTCCTTATTTAATGAGGTACTTATAAATAAAAATAAAACCTTTAATATGGCCTGACAGAAAATCCACTCTAACAACTATTGGCAAATACTTACCATTTTCACATTCACTTGAAATAAAAATTTAAAAAACAATTTTTTTCGATCATCTATACACATTTTACTAAGCGAATATTTAAACATATTTATTATTTTAGATAAGTATTAGCCAAATCTAATGAGAAAAATAACATTAGGATAGAGTGAAGTACCATACAAGGGCATCAGTATTGGTTCCAAGCCCTCTCAAAACATCACCGTGAAAGATACATAGGTCACATAAAAATATATTCCAACATTGTGAAGATACCCTGGAGTACTGTTAAGTCTATCATTACACAGTGAAAAGTGTGTGGCACCACTAACAAACTGCCAAAATCTGGGCATTCATCAAAAGTAGATGATGGGTAAAAAGGCCATCAGGAATCAAAGGACAACTTTGTAAGACCTACAGGATTTCATGACCAACAAAGGAAAAACATGCCCATACAACAGTATCAAAGATACTCTCGCCTACATACTGTAGACTGGTTGTAAAAACCTATATCTCTAAAAGGCTTTATCTGGCTGGAGTCCTGTTTAAAGTTTGACACCTGAAGAATCCTACACAAAACATGACAATTTTGTGGTCATATGAAACAAATGCAGATTTTTTTTGCATGAATGTCAACATGGCTTTGAACAACAAAACAATACTATATGAGATGTAAAGCATGATGGAGCAGAATTTAGATCAATATGGATTAGGAAATGAGAAGATAGAGGGAAGGATGGATGATGCTTGCAGAGAGGTTCTGAGAATAAACCTGAAGAAACTTTGATATTTGGATAGAAATTCATATTTAAACAGGACAATAATCCCAAGCATAAAGTGATAGCTACCATGGAGTGGCTTGCTAGGAATAAGCGAGACCATCTGGACTCATTTAGGTAAAGCCCCTGACCTAAATCCATTTGAAAATCTATAGCCTGAACGTGTGCTGTCTATCAGTGATTACTAAGTGGAGGAAAATATCCGAATCCACAGGTGACAAGCTTTAAAAAAAAAAATACCCAAAAAAGACTGCTAGCTGTAGACTGCAGATTGTAGACTGTAGATTGTTAAGAGCTTCTAGCAAATGATGAATATAGATTGCATATACTTAAGAAATTTGCACATTTCAGCTAAAAAATAAATGTTTTAAATACAAATATAATGAAAGCACAGATTTTTAGGTTATGCTAAACTGTGAGATTTGGATAAAACAAAGCAAATCCCATTCGATACAGCACAATGTAAATATTTTCAAAGAGACTTTTCCATTATAATCAGAATAATACAAAATGTATTATTAATGTAAAATTAATGTTATGGCACCCTTAAGATCCTAATTCGTTCTTCTTGCAAAGCATGTCCTTGTTCTACTTCTGTCACTTTCCTAATCTACAGTGTCACACTCTCCATTCTTCTTGCTTCAGCCAGCATCCAGTCTGTTTGAATCCAGCACACTGCCAGCACACAACTACACACTCACTCAAATGTGTACAAAATCTGTTATCTAAAAATAAATTAAAACACTGCCTCATCAACACTTGTTTCTTTCATGCTAATTGAGCTACTTTCGTGTTAGAAGGAGTTTGGAGGCTTGAGAAGGAAGTGAAAGAAGCTATAAAGCTCAAGGATAACTTACATAATATAGTGCCAAAAATACAGCTCAACAAAACCACCCTTAGCCACAGACCAAATGGTACATTCAAACCACTGCAGTTTCCCACTGAGGTAGCCGATAGCAACTGCTCATAGAGTGACACAGCAATATAACTTCAGTGTCTGCCACAATCAAAGAAGTAGTAACTACATAATTAGACGGTTGTCTGATGGATAGTGGTACTAGCACATACTGAGTTATAGCTTGGTAGGGCAGCATGATTCTCATGACGAACCACACATCTTGTATTTTTTCTGTCTGTCATTATAAAGTCGTCCTCCAGAGGAGTCAAGTTTTCTGTTGCAATGGTGCACAATTCTGCCTAAATATCAGAATCCCAGCAGAACTCGCTGCACACTACAAACCCTTCCTGTCTGTCTAAGGGATGACAAGGGACACACTAGATGCTGGCTTCGCTTCCTTGACAGCATTTCAAACCCTCAAACTTACTTCTTGCCTGCCCACTGCTCTCAGACACAGTGGCACTTCCTGACTGTGTCATTTACACAGAAGTGTCATCATTCAGCTAAAAAACTGTGGCGGTCCCACAAGAATTACAGGCTTAGCTGAAGGGCACAGTGGCAGTGGCTATCTTTCTTGCATGTTGGACCCATAAGTTACAGTGATAACATTTAGCTACGTCACTCTGTTCTGGTACACCTGTATCACAAATGACCCCTAAGCTATATATGACATACATGCAAAATTCCATCAAGCTTGTATCAGTGTCATGATCTCATCCCAACCCTTAAATCCCAATTATTTATAAGCAAGCTGCAAAGGGCCTTCATTCCAAGTTCATTCAAGCAAGGAACCTATTTCCACTTGTGTAATCATTTACATATTTGGCAGATCCTTTTTAGTGGTTAAGAGTTAATGGCAGTCCTCAAGGGTCCAACAGTGGCAGCTTGGCATATTTGAGATTTAAACTCACAAACTCAGCTGTAACAGGTTTACTCCCGCTTGGTCAAACAAATTCCAGCAATCACACTAACCTCTGGTGTAAAATATTGCAGACCCCTGGCCAACTAAACATCTTACTGGCCAGCCCCACCCACTGACCACACTGTGTATACTATACTAGGCATATACTAAGCCCCTATCTCATTTTTATGGATATTATCACCCTTCTGGCAGAAGGTATCAAAGTATCCATGCCACCCTGAGGCAGTCAGAATACTCAACACACTACTGGCTGTAAACACTCACCTGGACTACTCAAAACCTTCCTACAGCTACCACTGCACACCTATCACTGACTTATTGCACTTTATAATTGCACATATGGGACACTTCCTTATTATGACTCATATTGCTGCTACTACAATCAAGTGATATCACTGCCAGTAGTTTACAGCGTTTTTGCACTTCTTTCCCAACTCTTTTTCAATTTAGGGTTTTATTGGCCTGTGTACACCAATCAGGTATAACATCATGACCACCTGCCTAATATTGCTGCCAAAACAGTCCTGGCCCATCAAGCATGAACTTCTTCAGCAATGTGAGCTACAGGAGCTCGCCTGTTAGATCGGACCACACGTGCCAGCCTTCACTCTTCGTATGAATCAATGAGCCATGACCCTGCCACCGGTTCACCACTGTTCCTTCCTTGGAGCACTTTTGATAGATACTGACCACTGAAGCCCTGGAAACGCTGCATATCTGGAGATGCTCTGACCCTGTCATCTAACCATCTATCACAATTTGGTCCTTGTCAAACTCACTCAAATCCTTAAACTTGCCCATTTTTTCTGCTTCTAACACATCAACTTGAAGACAAAATGTTCACTTGCTGTCTAATATATCCCACCCACTAACAGGTGCCATGATGAAGAGATAATCAGTGTTATTCACTTCATCAGTCATAATGTTATGTCATTTTATTATGCCTGATCTGTGTATTTGTTGTATTATGAGTTTGCATTTGTCTCACATTGTCATGTATGTGCCCTTTATTTTATCATGTGCAAAATCATCACTTGTCCAAGCAGCTTTTCTCCATTGAGCTACAAATGGGTATATCACTTTATGTAATTTCTATGAGAAAAAATGTCCATATGTCACTCGTGACTCGTGTCAGTTGATTTAAAAAAAACCCTTTGAGCAGGTTTCTCCTTTGTTATTGGTTCTTTTCAGTTACTTTTTTCCCTTTCTTCTGCAGTTGCTGCCTTGTACAATGAGCCTGCAGTCCAGAAAAAGTGTTTTTGTGACAATACCTATTATAAAAAGCACTCTCCAAATACAATTACTCCATGAATATCTACAGGTTAAGGTGAACAGAAAGAATGAATAGGGAGAGCAATGATGAGCTTCTCGGCACAGTACCATAGAGCACTGAGAGCACTGTAGAGCTCGAGGGATCAACCCGGCACCTGACTCTACTCCTAATTAAAGACAAAGAATAAGGGAGAAATAGAACGAGAGAGAGGGAACGAGATATAATAAGAATAAGATGAGGAGCACAATTAATTACAACACATTTCACTTGTCTTACATGAAGATAAGACTCTTAATCACACACTTCCCCACTGCACATTCGCAAAATGTAGCAGGATAATAAGAAAGTAACAAAGAAAAGGTGGTGAGCACACTCATATCCTGTTTCTACACATAATCTCTAAATGTGTTATCTATTAACAGTTCTCTTCTCGGTTCTCTTTTTTTATTCTGATATGTATACAGCAAAACCAATCACTATTACGTTCACTAAACTCATTGCCATGGCAACACTTGCTGACGTTCTCTGTCACGCAAGAGAGCTGTGTTTCAAACCCTGTTCTCTTTATAATACATCACATCCTTTCCAAGCCATCCTAATAGCCGACTCCAATCACTGGCTTTCTTTAGGGCTGCAGCGCTTATGGTTGCCTAATCAGATTTCCCATAACTGGACTATAAATCATATTTAAGCACAATGTCAGACTAAGACCCAAATGGACAATTGGAAAAGCACTCAGACAAGTCTAGGAAGCAGCGTTGACCACTGGCCACACTGACCAATAATATGAAGGTAAAGGCTAAGATGATAAATCTTGAGCAAATGAAATATATATATGATTCACAAAACCAATGATACGTCATTTTCCCACATCCCACAATTATTTCTCTATTTGAATTAATTTCCTAACATTGAGGTTATTGCTTTATCCATCTAGCTTTAATTGACTTTACCAAATTGTAGAGAAGGTTACTTTATTACTGCATATACTGTAAATTATGTGACACATTTTATGAAAGAGACTAATATATATTAGGTTTAATTTGGAAAGTGTGTCTTCCAATGTTGGGAGCGTTTAGGGAACAGCACTGTTTAACCTATGTTAATAAATTGCATTACATCATTATTATGGAAATGTGATTTAAAGCTTTTATCCTTTTGTTCTGAGTGCTCAATTTTTAAATAATTGAATGAACTGAAATCTGTGTGAGCGTAGTGTTTCATCTATTTACCAGCTACCACTGCAACAGAATGTTTCGTATTTACTTCGATCAATGTTATAATGAGGGAAAACAACTTTATTAATCTAAGCTACTTAATGGTTATATCTTATTATATAATATATCCAGAATTCTGCCATAGCTTACAGTTTTTCTCAGTTGCGTTGGAGCATTTCTCGAATCATCCTTAAGATTTGCAAATCAGTAAGTGCATTCTCAAAACAATGTGTACAAACAGCACAATACATTGGATTTCTTGCAAAAGCCTGTTTTTTGCTCAAAATCCTTAGTACTTCTCTCAAAAGTAAGTATTTGTGTCAATGAACATATCATTGCCATCAAAATAACAAGTCCTTTTATCATTGTTTACAAACAAGATTTAGGTTTAGTCATTTTTTCAATATGACAATGCTTTATTTTAGTATTTTCTGATGTAAGATATGTTTTGGATAACAAGTATTGAAAATGCACGAGGCTGAATTGGCAACTATGAATTTAAACAGCACAAATTTACACATTACTGTATGTGGAATATTGATTATAAGAGACTGGACAGGATTCACACTTTTTTATTTTCTTTACTAGTGGACTGACTAAAAAATTACTATATAATGTCATTGTGAAAACACTTCTTAGGTAGAACTGCGCATGCCGCACTATACAGTACAATCAGTCTCTACCACCCGACATCCCAGTCTGTCGGGCCACAGATTTTTATCCACATCACAACAGATTTCATCCCTTGCAATACCATTGCGAGGTCATGATTGACAACATGGTCCACACTAGTGGCTCTAATTTCATCTGAAATGTGTCTATGTCTCTGGCCTCTTCTTCCTCTTCCTCTATTTAGCCTCCTTGACCTTCCAGCATGCATCCTTATTCTTTGCTCTCAACCATATTCGTTTCCTAGTAGTTCATCCATTTTCAACAATTGTAAATCTGTGTTTTGCTCTTTTTATATACACTCGCCAATTACAGTAAAGGTTCACGAGATTTACCCTTGACCTATTTTAGAGAACTAGTTGATTATTGGTTGATCTGAAAGTGAACACACCCCTTCATTAGTGACATTCAAGGTTCATCTGCACAATTTATCAATTCAAGACACATTTACCAATTAAAGTTTAATAGAACTGTGAAGAAGAAGAGCTTGACAAATTTTGACAACTGGTTTAACCATTTTGCACTTAATGACTTGTGCAATGAACTGATGCCTAAATGTTTTGGAGGTTAAAACCATTTAGGTGAAACCAGTATAATACATTTTGATCAACATGACATAAACAACTGATAATGTAGGAAAAAGCAGACACTTGTACACATTCAGTAAATGGGGAGGGTTGTGTTAGGAAGGGCATCCAGCGTAAAAACACGTGCCAAATCAAACATGCGGATCATGAATACGGATGATCCGCTGTGGCGACCCCTAATGGGAGAAGCCGAAAGAAAAAAGTTTTATACACGTATATAAAAACAAACTTACGCTGAGAGAGAGGGTCAGAGGTGTTGGTGTAATTTTGAACTGCTGAGGCAGTTGTTTGTCAGTGTGATTTATTCCATAGTATAGTTAACTAGATTCCATAAACATTGTACTAGCATTTCTTTACATTTTTTTTATTGAATTATAGTTTAAGCCAAATAGAAAAATGCTGGAAGGCAGCAACATTATTTGC
>NC_139578.1:21077468-21137468 GCF_946808225.1 Silurus aristotelis
CGCTACTGTGAGTTTTAGCAGGCCACAGTTTTCAAAGCACTGGTAGAGTGCGGGTTCAAACTCCAGGCATGTGGTGTAGGGATCGTCCTCCTGCTCCCTCGTCTCTCCACTGCTCACCACCTTCCGGGCCTGATCAGCTGCATGCTTCTTCAAAATGTTTCCTGCTCCGGTCATCATCCGTGTCGCTTGAATGCGATAAAATGCTCGGCTCTTCTGCTGCTGCATCAGCACCTGAGAGTAAGGCCATGAAATAACATACTGTTATTTCATATAAATTCATAAAAATAGTTAGATAAAATACAGATACACTCAGTATAACAAGCTTTACATTGTGGGAACATCTTTTGTAAGACTTTGATCTATGATACTTGTACAAACCCCTCCTTTAATGGCACTGGATTAAAATCTACTATGAAGACAGTCATACCTGATAGTTGGCCATCTCTATAAGTTGCTCCATGTCTTTTTCTGGATGTCTCTGCTTGAGCTCTTTTAGTGTCTTGGCCATATCTCTTCTGGCCTCGTCCTCATGATCACGTCCTCCAAGTCCATCCTCTCCCCCCAGCATTCCATCCAGGTGAGCTGCCATGCCATCAAGTTCCAAAATGTCCATTTTATTGAAGGCTGTCTCTTTCGCTGTTTCATCCCCTTCTGTTTCCACCACAATGCCGTGGCTCTTGTCGACACGATAGTGCTTGCGATTGTACTTGTAGAAGAAGAGGCGCCGATCAGCAATCCATGCCTGCACTACGCACACGGGGAAAAATAGGAATGTGAGCACAGCCTCCCAGATCGCCACCTCGCCAGGGGACACCACACAGAGGATGACATAGAGCCAAACATAGGCAAATATACTCCATGCTGCTGTCACAAAGAAGACTCGCAGGTGCTTGACCTTCCTGGTCTCACCATCAGGCACCACATAAACGCAGAGGCCAATGATGACAAACATGTTAAAGGCAGCGCTTCCCACTATGGTGCTTGGGCCGAGATCTCCAGCCTTAAAATTGTGCCCACACACCTCGATGACTGAAAGCAGGATCTCAGGAGCTGAAGATCCAAGAGCCATAAGGGTTAAGTTGGAGACGGTCTCATTCCAGATGCGCACTGTTGCCGTGCAGGTCTCACCATTGGGTCTCTTGATGGTGATTTCTTTCTCTTGAGAGGTGATTACCTCGATCGAAGACATAAAGCGATCTGCAATAATCGACATCCCTAGGAACATATACACCATGGCTACAAAGTAGACGATGGCACGAGCCACCTTGTCACCCACTGAGGGATTTTGGGGGTTCCACACTGGTAAAATCACTCCCTCAGTGCAGACATCGCCTTGAGAACAGTTGGCTCTGGAAGAGGTTAGGTCATGGGAGCCAGCATTTGATGGGACAGAGAAAGAGATAAGAAAAAGGAAAGGGAAAAGGAAACAGAGGGTTCGGGGGTTGAGATGCATGGTTCAGGATAATCAGATCTCCAGAGCAGCTGTTGATCTTCTTTGTGTGAGCTATGAGGAGACAAAAAAGAAAAAAAAAGCGATACAATTCATTATGTTTCCACTTCTATTGGTTTGGAAACCAATGCATTACAAAGGATTTAGATAATTTTTTCAGGATTCCATCAGTGATGATATGCAACTTAAAACTAGTTTAAAAATTAAATGCAACCTTTTAGGTCTTAAAGCATGTTCGGTATTTCCCTTACATCTGGTTGGAATATATATATATATATATATATAAAAAACAGTAAAATATGAGCAACACAACAAATGAGGTAAAGAAATGCTAAGGCAGTGATTTGTCCATCTCTGTCTGTCTCTCGCTCTCTCTCTCTTGCTCACTAGCTTTCTGTCTCTCTCTCTCTCTCTCTCTCTCGTCGCTTGGGGCACAACAGTGCAGATTTGAGTGTTTCTGACAGAATGCACACTGTCTGGCCATTCATGACATTTCACAAGTCTGACGTGATCACGCACACACACACGAACACACACATGCACACACACGCACACACACACACACACACACACACACACACCATGTTAGCTGCACTGCACTTCACTCACGATTGATTGATTTATATTTTGAATTATACTTTTTTCTTAAATTAATTTAATCTGCAAATGTAATGCCTTTCTCTCTCTCCCCCTCTCTCTCTCCAGCTCTCTCTCTCTCTCTCTTTCTGTGACTCTGGGCCACTGTTATTAATCAAATTATCTTCATTCTGCATAGGTTGGATGGCTAAAAGCCTTTATGTGAGCATATTTATGAATAAGTAAACAGATATGTACATGAGGCAGGTGGAGGCCCAGCAGCAGGGTATATAATTTTATTGTGTCTGTGAGTGTGAGTGTGTGTGTGTGTGTGTGTGTGTGTGTGTGTGTGTGTGTGTGTGTGTGTGTGTGCGTGTGTGTGCGTGTGTGTGCGTGTATGTGTATGTGTGTGCTGGAGCAGGCTAGAAGCACACCTGGGTCTGTTTCCCTCTAAAGCCACTTAAATAATAATAAAAAAGCTTACACAGAAGAAACAAGAAGTATAGATTAATTTGTCAAAAAGTCACCAATACTTTTTCACCATACTCTTTATCTGAAAGTTTTGCTGTAACTGCTGTTAGATTTTAGGACGATGAAGAATAATTATTAAAAAGAGAATTTGATATCATATCTATATGATATATATGTGTTCTAAGGTTGAAGGTATACACAGGCCAATGTGACGGTTCTAACAACAGGAAGTCCCAGTGCGTGTGCGTGTGTGTGCGTTTGTTTGTCAAGGTTCGGGGATTCGGTTACTAGATTCTGGTCTAATGAGACAAACAATTAAACAGATTTGCCGATTTGCAATGCATATAGCTAGTAGCAACAAAACAGAGATGCACACTGAACACTGGTGTGTCAAAGCAGAACACACACACACACACACACACACACACACACACACACACACACACACACACACACACACACAGATTGTTGATAATAGATGATTTTCAGCACTTCTTAATTCTGGCTCCACGTTTACACTAAAATGGCAGAGCCACAAGTGACATTTCAGCAGTGCTTTTCTTAATTGTATGCAAATTATTCATAGGACAGTAAATCAGCAAAGACAGAGTGCTGGCTATAATAAATACCTCACACCAATCCTATGGCAACAGAGATTAAAGAAAATTATATATAGTATCTGTTCTGTACATATCACAGTACTAAAATATTACTAAATTCTAAAAGTACAAAAATTATAAGTTAACATTTTACCTATAGTTCTATTGGTAATCAGAAGTAATCCAGGCCAGGACTAGTCACACTAGTTGTTGCTAAATGCATTTACATTTAAGGCATTTGGCAGATGCTCTTGTCCAAAGCAACATACAATTAAATTATACATTTGAGCAGTATAGGGTTAAGTGTCTTGCTTAAGGGCCCAGCAGTGGCAGCTTTGTGGTGCTACTTTGTTATTTGAAGTCACAACCTTCTGATCAAAAGTCTAACATCTTAACCACTGAGCTACCACCTCCCCAGTGTGAGACCACTGCAAACCTGTACAAGACTGAGTGGCGTCAGCAGCTTGTCTTGTTAAAGACAATAAGAGACAGACTAAAAAATTAATGAACTCAAGGTCTGAGGCTAAAAACTGGAAACTAAAAACTTCCATGGTTTAGAATGTGCCGTAACCCTCAAAGAACCTATATAAGAAGCTTTTTAAAGAGAATTTCAAGAGTCACTGGAACTACTACTAGAAGAAAAAATCTATTTGTATGTTCTGTATGTATTATGGATGAGTGTGTAATTATAGTCATTATACTTGTTGAAAAAAAATAATTGTACTTAGCACACTCTCGGTTAATATCTCCCTTTTTCTCTTAACAAATATTCTTACATTGATCTTTTTTTATCTTCATCAATCAGTAAAAAGCAATATTTCAGCTGCTGTTAAAAAAACTCACAGCAAGCACATGCATACCTTTTCATGGTGAGCATTAAATTCAGCAGGTGAATAAATTCACCAAAGCGCTATCAGTCTGCTGTTTAACGAGGGTCGACCTTGCATTGTTTATACAGATTCGACTCACTAAAAACGGGTATAATTGCATTTTTCTTCACAGTGTATAATGTAGTCTACTGAACCATGTAATTTATCTGGGCAGGAGGGGAAAAATTATACAGAAAAATGCCTAGGTTTCCACCAACTATTCGGCTTGACTGAACCAGAACATGTTTCAGTCCATTGCAAATACATATTTAAAATGCGGAATTTTATATTTTGTTAATGATCCGGATTAAGAACAGGCCGATTTTTTTTGCTAATATAACCATGTGTGTATTAAAGCACCAAACTGCAAAAAGACTAAAATGAAAACATGAACTGAGTGAAGTACGAATATGAATACAGACATCAATACAGCACAGGTTTATCATGCACAGAGCAGGAGCTTAATTAAGAAATTTTAATTAAGTGTTTTACTGACAATTGTTCTCTCAGCAAGTAGTTAATACGGACTGCAAATAAAAATGTATAAACAACTGCAATTTTGCTAATGTAAAAAAGTGGTTTACATGCGGGATGCTAATTGAGCAGGCATCCTTGCTATGACTTGAACACAGCAACATGTTTACATTTCTTTTTTTAATTGGTTTTTAATTTAACCTTAAATTAGCAACATGTCACTTGTTTTGACATTTTGGCATTTTCTTTTCTGGCAATTCTATTCTCTCTATGTTCAAAATTGAAAAAAACTTGAACCTAGTTCACCTAGTTAACATATACATTTTTTCTTTCTTTAATTATTGCTTTTTTTATTATTGGCATTGTGTTTTTACGTTTCCTTTACTTCAATTTAATTGTATTTGACTCGTTTACTTTTAAAATTTAAGCATCTTTAGTCCACAGCCTTTTTGTACAGAACTTTGTTCAGTGAAAAATGTTTTTAAATGTTCTTTCTTGTACATGCATTAAAATGATATTAATTTAATTCACAATTAATTCAATTGTTTTGGCTTCACTTGACATTGAATGTATTCATGATCTGTGTTTATTATATAGCCATGTGTTTATAAGCCTACGCTACATTATAGGTATGCATATGTCTCGTAAATGGTGTTTGGTTGAGAATCTATGAATGCAGTTCATAGATGTTCTTATTTACAATCCTGGACAAGACCACAGGTCTGTGTAATACATCTATAAATCAGTAACTAACAGTTGTATTAAATGCAGAAAATCTATAGAACGAGATTTCACACATCTGTGCATTTGTCCTAGATATATCCTCTTCTCACACCTAGTGTTGCCTGCATTGGCATTGGATTCTCCATGTCTCTGATTAGGATAAAGCCATTGCTGAATAAAGACTTATTTACTCTTATGTCTCACTCTGTGAAGATGATTCTTCATTCTTCAATGAAGAAAAAATAGGAAAACGGTAATAGGAAAAGATGAGGGTGAGAAAGATTTGGAAATTGCCTGTTCCTATATACTGTATTTTCTATGAAAAACAGACAAAGTAAAAAATAAAATCAAAATAAAAAATTAAACACATTCTGTCGTTCCTATTTATTCAAACATGCTGTACTTTGCAGTATTATATTGATAAGTCTGCTTAAGGAAAAGTAAACTCTAAACATAACCTCATGTATAGAACCTGTTGAGTTTAAAAACATTCTGTATAGTTTTGTTGTTAATTCACACATAAAAGGACAAAAATTATGAAATGGACAAGAAATGATGAGGCTGTTGAGGCCAAAATACTTTAGACCAGGCTGTGAATGTGTCAGAGTAGTGTCTGTATGAGTGTGTCTTTTTCTCTCTCTCTCTCATTCACACACTCAACTCTATGCTTAACGTTTGTCCTTTGTCCATCCTATTTTCCATTTTACCCACGTCACTCTATATGTGCATGAAAATTGCTCATCACACCAGAATTCAAATCCTTAATTGGCTCAATTAATTTGAGTCAGGACCACATCCCTTTCTCTTCCAAGGACAGCAAGTGTCTCTGTAGAGACACCATGTGTGTGTCATGATTATCTGTAGTGAGCAGGTTGACCATTTGCCGAGTCATATTTGTGCGTGTGTGTGTGTGTGTGTGTGTGTGTGTGTGTGTGTGTGTGTGTGTGTGTGTGTGTGTGTGTGTGTGTGTGTGTGTGTGTGTGTGTGTGTGTGTGTGTGTGTGTGTGTGTGTGTCTGTGTCTGTGTGTGTGTTGCTTTATTCTGTCCTAATTATCTTTGGTAAGACTCTTTCAGAATTCACTTCATTAACTTCACACTCAACCTGCATGTGCCCTTCACAAACACCCACACACACACACACAAACATGCAGCTGCTGGCAGGCACATGCATTTTTTGCCTTATGCCCTCAGAAGGGTTCTAAGTCAAATAAGTTGTTAACTCTCAGGAAACCTTTTCAACCTTTTCAAAAGGCACCATCTTTCAGCTGCCTAGACATGCTGTTAAATCGCCATCAGTGGTGACATATGTTTTCTCCATGCCTTCCTCAGTCCGTCTTTCCACAAGGAATGTCTTACAGGATACCGTGTGCAGCTAAGATGGCCAAATATAGTACGTGGCATGTTTTTTGCAGCTTGCTGGGGGAAGGCTCCCTGCTAAATCTCCTCATGGCAAAGGGCTGCCACACTCACACTCTCTGCCCAGCCAATTTTATAACCAACCAAGCTGGGTGACAAGATTCCCAGACCAACAGGAGACAGATGAGTTTTAATGAGTGGACACTAAGACTGGACCACATAACCAGGAAATCAAGAGCAGAAGGTAAAGATGAGTGGTTGTAGCAATGCAGATCTTGCACGGTGAATACAGAATTAATGATTGGAATTATTTATGATACATAATGTTGTGACAAGGACATGTCATACACGGGGATCTGCTCCATATAGTTAGTTGGAAGTCAAATAATATGAAACTGCTTTTCTCCAGTGCAGTGTACAAATGAACAATATTGTATCATAACAACAATAGACAGAAATTATCAGGAGTACTTACGGTTGTTTCTGCAATGTACATATATTTCTTTTTTGTTAAATATTTGTTCAGCCTAGTTCGCATCAGTGTAGTAAACAAGGTGGGAAAATTATGTTTAAATATACCCCTCAATATGGTTTTATCCGGCTTGCTCGATTGAATAAATTCCTAGCTATGTACATTGAGCTAATATAATTAATTTAATCAAAGTCCTTTTGATTGTAATACAAACACATTTGTTATCAAGCCTTTGCAGTCTGGCTTGCATCAGCACGATGTCATGTGACCTTACCCACAAAGATTTTCCATTTTTACTTCTACATGAACCTGTTGATATCCACCTAATTATGACAGTTTAGCCTTGTGGGTGTCTGGTCTGTAGAGAAGCATACAGTCTTGGGCTTGGATGCTTAACAACTATAGCATCATAAAGGGATTCTGCATAGAACCTTTCTTGTAGTGTTTCCTAAACAAAACAATTCAAAGAACCTTTAGGGTGCATGATCTAACCTTTTATTTAAACAGTGTACTTGCATATCACGCAATGTTATTATTCATAGAAAAGAAACATTTGTGTGCATCACAAAAATGATTAAGTTTTACATAAATGAATCACATTTTCTTTTAAATAAACATTAATTACCCAGCTTTCAATAATTCAGGAAAAACCAGCCCATCACATCACCAGTGATTCTTTCATGACCTTGCTGCAAAACTCAGTTTGTGTCTGTCAAGATTTTGCTGTGCTAGGATGTTAGGAAATCGTCTGGAAATCGTCAGGGTTACGCTGAGGGAACAGGAGGCTGCGTCAACAACGCTTTGGGAACGCTTTCTGCGTGTCCACGCTCTGAACCACATGTGTAATAAGTCTAACGGAAAAGCGCAATGTCACCGGCGGGGTCACGACCAGGAAGCTATAAATGCAAATGCTGTGACGATCTCGCTAGCTTTGAAAGTGTGGCCTGGAGATGTGGCATCTCGTTCCTACATACGTAACCTTTCAGGAACTCGAGTTACATCAACAACACTTTGGGAACGAGTGTAAAATACCGCCAGACTGAACAATCCCTGCCTAGTGTGGATGGGCACAGCTAGGTCGAAGGACTGAGGGGCAAGGAGTGGCACTAAGGTCAAGGCTGTAAGACCTGCCTGTAGCATTGCAAATGTCTTGAAGAGATACTCACAGAGGGAAAGGCCTTAGAGCTTTTACACTGAAAGGGTGGGGAGACGATAGGACTCATAAAAGGAGTGGATAGCATTTACAATCCGCCTACTAAGGGTCTGCTTATCTGCAGGAAAACCCTTTTTATACAGACCATAGCAGACAAACAGCTGGTCTGACTTTCTATACACGGAAGTTCTGTAGACATATGTGTCCAGTGCTCGCACCGGGCACACCGGTTAAGCTTGTCCTGTTCCGGGGCCTTAAAAGGGGAGGATAGAATGCCTGAAGCACGACTAGACATGGGACAGCTGAGAGCATCTTGGGACATACCCCGGTCTGGAGTAAAGTTAGGCACTAGCCATGCCTGGGGTGAACTCCAGACAGTAGGGACTCATGGAAAAGGCATAAAGGTCCCCAACTCTCTTTAGAGATGAGATGGCTAGTAAAAAAACAGTATTGACTGTTAAAAATATCGGGCAGGGGCTCGAAGGGAAGCTTAGACAAGGCCTCCAGGAAAACGGGCAGGTTCCACACAGGCACTCTGGGTCACACTTAAGGCCTCAGCCCCAGGTGTACCGCAGAGGAAATTTGTCACTAATGAGTTTTTCACCTTGCGACTACTCAGCAAGAGGAGCATGATAAGCTGCAATAGAGGACACGTAAACCTTTAGGGTGAAAGAAGATAACCCTTAGGCAAACCGTTCTTTGAGAAAATCCAGCACTGGGCCAATAAGGCATTTAACTGGGTCTAAGTGGTGACCTCCGCACTATGTAGTGAACAGGTGCCACTTGTTCAGCTCCTCATGGAAGGAGCTCTGAATTGGAGAATGGTCTCTACAACCTCGGCCGAAAGACCAGTGGGGAAGCGGGAAGCGTTCCCAAACTGTTGTTGACCCAGCATGAGTTCCTGAAAGGGTACTTGCCCTTTCTTTCATATTGCCTTGCTTTGAGCTGACCCAGAGCTTAGCTGGAGGTGTACATACTTAAGAACATGAGTACTTCTATGGTCATGGCTACAGCAGGAACAAGACTCAGAGCATGGCCTGCAACAACCCTAATTTTAGCTCTGGGACCAGATGAACGCCTGGAGTTAAACCAAATGAGCAAAAGATCCTCATCCTCAAAATTTTGTAGAACTCGAAATAAAATGCATTTTCTATTGATTCCATCTATTATTTTTTCTCTTTCTTAGAAGGTCAAAAAAGACATCCACAGCTAATCTGCCAAATAACACTGCCAATTAGGACAACAAAGAATTCATGTAGTTCTCCTGTTCTGCCCTGAAGTTATCACGCTTTAAGGAGGCAGAAGCAGGAAAAAAGCAAATAATAATCACAAGGTAAAGGCAATCAGTCAGGTCTTGTCAGTGTAAAGGCCTTTATGAAATCACGGGAAAGAAAATTGGCAATCAAAGCAGTCCTTCTGTTGACAGGAAGAGCCCAACAGGGCTAAGCACATAATGAGGTTATTCTGCAAGAGAGAAAGGTAAAAAAGAAATCTCAAGGACCACAAACTAAAATAGAAACCTGTAGACAATATAAACCCTATTCACAAAAAAAGGCTTTAGTTCATGTAATGGAATGTGCATTGTTACTGACAATACATATATACACAACAACTGCACTGTAAAAGACTGTCAGTTGATAACAATAAAAAAAATTTTTTTATGTAGAACAATTCAACAAACATTTTATGAACTTAAGCCTTCAGTACCTCACAGGAATTAAACAGTTAAACTGATTTAAGCACACATTACTTAAAGACAGACTCAACAAGCTAATTAACAAAAACATCCATACTAATCAAGACAGAAGCATTGCTTCTCTTCAGTAAGAATGTTTTAATCAAGAGTGCACTGATTGGGTGGGTTTCGTTTTAATTATTTCAGTAAAGGCAATGGAATGGAGCATATTGCCATAATGAATAAAATTGCACACTGCATTAAACAGGGCAGGGTAGGAAACAGACAGAGGCAAATATACTAATGGAGAAAAGTGTGGATCTGCTGGCTTAGGTTCCTCACTTAAACTGATTTACTCTTGATTGTTGCCATCATGCCATCAGATCATTCTATCAGATAAGAAATAGAAGATAAAGATTATTGTCCACCTGTCAAATCAACAATGATTTAAAGTAAATCTTTCTACCTGGTCTCACTCTCAAATAAACCCACACCTGTATTACACACAGATCTTGAATCCTAACCCCTGTACACTGTCAGGTAAACTCTCCTCTCACCTGCTATGCTGAGCTCTGCCAGATCCAGGCAGCACACAACACCAGCGCTATTCTTGGTGTAATGTCTTGAGATGCGAGCAACACTCTCACAGTGTACATTCAGGTGTGAAAATTGTTAGTGCTGGTATACTGAAATACTTGTTCTGTTCTTTTTACCACCTAAATCTGGAAGCAAGTTCTTTGTTTAGTATTGCTGTGCCAGCTGAAGTGTGTTTTTGCATATTTTATTTTCATTTGTGTACAAACACAACACACAAACAGTAGTCACATTAGCATTTTGGTGTTCCAAAGGAGCAATGGATTTTTAAAAGGCAATACATACATATCATGCCCTAGAAATATTACATTCTCAAACACCTGCTGCTGCTTAGCGTGAAAAGGAACAAAAGAGTCAAACACTAAACAAAAGTTTTACAGCCTGTACGTTCATGCCATCAAGTCAGGTTCTGACAGATGTGTTATGAGGCCTGATATCATCTAAAGATATTGACTACATCCATCTTCTTGCTGACTCCAAAAAACAAAAACCAATGAGGCCTAACAATTGCTAGTATCTGTCAGAGAGGCTTCAGGGGACAGAGTCCATTAAGAGTCACAATGACAATATAAAAACATGCATATTAAAGACACTTATGCTGATTGTAGACAAAAAAGTCCCTTATACGGGATTTTGTGAAAGTTGAGACAGGGCTGAGATGATGGTGGCTTTAAACGCAAAAGCCCCATACGAACCCAGGTAGCTAACTAACTTACTAATTTTTAAAAAAATAATCTAAATATTTTCCGTGGGCTCACCACCTGCAGGAGGGACCGTAAGGGACGGTGCTGTGAGGATTGGGCAGCAGTCGAAGGCGGGGGCCTGCTTAGACTGCTGCCCCCGTGACCCAAATTACGGATAAGCGGGAGAAAATAAATGAATGAATGAATGAATCTAAATATCATAAGAAAGCTTCCCGAGATTAGAAAACCGTATTAACGCTTGAATCATATTATCCAGATAACAGCTGGTAGATGTTTGTTTAACTTAAAAGGACTTTAAGTCTTTTTTTTAGCTTTTGCATTCATGTCAGACAATTAAAGATATACCACACTACATTACATTATTGATGAATAGTGAATTTTTACATTTAGCTAGTCAGGTATGTAATTATAGTTTTGTTAACCTCAAATTAATGTGCCCCCCCCACCCCCCCACCCCCACCCCTAGATGCTGCTGATACCAGTAGAATTTAGCAGCTCAGCTATTATTATTAGCCTGGAATTATCTCTCACACATGATGGTAAACAAAGCATCATTGTGCTTTTCTGATAAGGTGCAAGGACTAGCCAGTGATCTATCTCTTTTTAAATGGTTTTCTGAGCTTTATATTATGCTTATTGGTCATCATTGAATGTGGACATTTGCAACTAGACTGCTGTTTAAGTTGCAGGGTTTGGGGGGGATCACAGCTGTCTCTGACTCTGAGCCAGTGTCTAAATCTGCCAGCCAAGCGTGTTACAGCGACATAGGCATCACTGCACAGTCAGGATCTCAAAGTCAAAAACAGTGTCCTCAAGATGCTAGTGCCAATGTCAATAGCACACAGCTTTGCCTCCAAGCTCAACCTAATCCAACCCCGGTAAACAGTGCACGAGATGGTAATAAAAACCACCCAATTATGCTAGATCCTCTAGTTAGCGAGATGATAAAGTGATTATGTTGAACCGACCCAGCAAGATATAAATGCAAGAAAGAACACTGCTAAAGGATTTAAGGGAAAGAGTGAAAGCTATCACCAACTTCAGAGAACAGGTCACCTGTTGCTTTATAGACGTATCTAATATTCATAAACATATATAATATTCTTTAAAGGTCTTAGCATGGGGGAGTGTGTGCAAAAGGAGGTATCCAGGTGTTTCTCATCTTTCCTGGACAATTGCAATGGAAATTTTAAATAATGTCACGCAATGATAATAAGCAAAATTTTGAGTTAGTCGAGTGTGTGCTTACAAGGTAACAATGATGGCACATTCACAAAAGTTAATGAGTATATTTAGTCTACCTACACATCCCATTACCAGCAAATGAGACAAGTAATGAGAGACAAAACAGCAAAAACTAAAAAAGACAAAAGGTTTTTAAAAAACAAAGAAAAACAGTGTTAATGCAAATTCAAAAATTGAGAAGCAAATTTCCCAGCCTGGCTTGTAAACAAAGAACACAGTATATAAAGTGTTTTCAAGTTTAAAATTTTATTCAAACAGGCCTGAGGTCAGTATTAGAATCTTAAAAGGAATGACTCATCCTTATTAATCTGGATGCTCACTAATTAGAGAACAGCCACTGAAGTCAGCACAGTCAATGTGACCTTCATCAGTCACTGATCCTGAGTGTGTTTGGACAGGAAAAGAGAGCAATGGCCTAGATGACCCTGCGCTAACAAACAAGCAGGTGGCAACGCAGCAGGAGAAAGACAGAGGAAAAGTGCATAAATGTGTGTGTGTGTGTGTGTGTGTGTGTGTGTGTGTGTGTGTGTGTGTGTGTGTGTGTGTGTGTGTGTGTGTGTGTGTGTGTGTGTGTGTGTCTGTTGGTAACAACAGGTATATGAAACAGCCTTAGCAATGAGCTATCATTCGAAACTACAGGTACATCAGCAGACCATGATTATCAACTCCCAGTACAGTTCTCAGGAACATTAAACCACATTCAGGCTACTTGTCTAGAAAGAGTGCAAATTCGTTACAACTAGACGGCACTGTAATTTCAAACTGCCACACAGAGAGCAATATAACTACACGGAAGAGGAAAAACAAATTAATCATATGTTGTATTCACCAGCCAATGTAGTACATGTGTAACTTTAACCTCCTACGATCTGGGTGTCCACATACGTGGACATTGTGCACAATGGTGTCTTTATTATTTTCCGTAGATACAGACCGAGTGTCCACATAAGTGACATCATTTTTTTCCAAGAAGAGCTTCATGTTCAAAGAAAATATATGGTTATTATAATTATTGGTTCTTCCTAACCCCAAATAACTGGAAGAAATCTAAAATGCAAGCCAAACCAAAGCTCAGGTCTTAGGAGGTTAATGTTTTATCAAAACATGATGAATAAGGAGTGCCTTCAATAAATTCTGTATCAACCACAAGTTAATACGATATCAGTGTGCTCATTTTTCTGCATTTATATTTTATTATATATTTAATTTATATTTTTCTGTCAAATTCATAGCCCGTATAAGAGCTACACAATAACTGGACATTAACCAGTTGGTTAACTCTGAGCATCATTAGCTTTGCAAATGTAATGTAATCCCTAAAGCCCTAAGCACTGATAAGATAAACTGATCAACTATTTTCTTTCAGACGTGAGCCAGACACAATATGGCAACCATAGCTATTGATTACTGATGTTCCAAAAGCACTGTGAAGTGCCTCTTACTCTTTCACAAAGTGCTAATACAACTTCGTAAATAAAAGGAAGTAGACATTATTATTATTTTTATTACAGTGGAACAGTGAAAGAGGTAGTAGTGCTGGAGATGGAGAAAGAAAAAGGTATAGTTATTACACTATTCATTTATTTTGAATTTCCTGACATTTCAATTATAGAAAGCCAGACTGTTTGGGTTTGATTTAATCGAATAGCAACTGAATATAAAAACATAAAAAAAACTAAATAATAATAATAATAATAATAAAACAATAATAATCATCATCATAATCATCATCCTCATCATCATCATCGTCATCATCTCTGGGTCTCCATATTTTATTATAAAATATTATTAAATATTATTAAATATTATAAATGTATAATATACACTTTATAGCTAGAAGTTTGTGGACACTTGGCCATTACATTCATATGTTCTTCTTGATCTTACTATTCCAGATGTAGCTCTCATAATAACTGACACTTTTTCTGAAAAAAACTTTTTATTAGATTGTTGAACAAGGCCTTAATCATCTCCCTAAAACAATTCATTAATAACTCTCGCAGAACAAGTTTTTTGTTCTTATGTGTTACGTTCCCCTTAGTAAGTCTAGGGTAGACTTACTAAGGGGAACATTAACATATAATGTTATTGTGATGGATGTTGTAAGAAAGGACATAACCAAGTGTTGGCTTTTTGTTTTACTTTACATTCTGGTGTATAATACAAATGTACATGCATAAGAGACAGAACTATATACAACAACAAATTAACAACAAACAGCCAGGATCAATGAGCTTAAAACAGTGAATCACAGAGGTGGACTCAGCGACGGTGCCAAAACAAAGAACAAAACAAAACAACTTCCGTACCTATGTACATCCTAACCTGCCCAAAAATACAGCAGGTGGCACTTACCTCAGGAACATGTTTAGGACCTTAAGTTCCAGTAAAAGGAGATTGGAATTCTGCAGATACAAAAACACTTTTTACATTTCTAACTTTGTGGCAATAGTTTGGGTAAAAACCCAAAGTGTGAGATGGTCAGGTGTCAACAAACTTTTCACCATATACGTATTATACATTGCTTTTTTTATATGAATGCATTTCTTCACAGACTCAGTGGGTTAGGTGCCACAGAATAAACCACAGGATTCTTATTTAAAAAAATCTGGGAGCTTAACACAAATCGAATCCTTAATTCTTAAAACAGCATTGAAGAGGGATATATTTACACAGGCATGCAGTAATATTAAAATAAAGAAAGGCTAAATTGGACAAAATAGAGATCAACTGAAAGGGCAGGTAGATTAGTGCAGAAGGCAGCTTTCGTTTTATAACTTCAAATTTCCTTAAATTTGTAAGAGAAAAAAGTAAAGGTTATGTCGGTCTTCTGTCCTTCATGTGAATGCACATGCAATTCTCTCTCTCTCTCTCTCTCTCTCTCTCTCTCTCTCTCTCTCTCTCTCTTTACCTCTATTTTTCAGAAAGAAAAGGGCGCAGTATTGGATCCTGCTGAAATGAAATGACTCACTGGCACCACTGGCTCACCAAGCACCAGAAGTAAATCTGTTCCACCACAGAACGCAGCATATCACTGAGCCATTCACTCAGTAATCATATCAGAAAAGAGCTTAACGCCCTCAGTAATCATATCTCCCCAGCTACAGAATTAGCTCTAAAGAATTTGCAACCATATCCTAGCTTACAACTGAATCTTGCTGCAATATTGTTCTTTGGATAATACAACTATTAGCTGTACAATTGTCAAACACCACAATAATGCTTTCATTCATTAATCAACCACATATTGTAAAATCTCTTTTAAAAACTCACTTTGAGGGTAACAAAGATCAAACCGGGGGCTAGAAGCATACCTGGCGGTCATTACTTTTCTTATCAAACCTAAAATAAATCACTCATTTTAAATCCAAGCCGAATATATAGTTTTATTTATGTCTGTACTTTAAGAGTTACTAACAGCTGGAACCAAATTCCTTGTGTGTCAACACACTTTGCCAATAAACCTGATTCTGATTATGATATCCAGTGATTTGTGCTAATTGTTACATAATCCCATTTTTTCAACATTTCAACAAATTAATTGTTGTTTCACAATCTGTATAAGTAAGCACAGTGTTATGTATTATGTCACAAATTGTACCACAATGTTTAGAAAAATACACAGAAAATTTACCACACCACATAACAAAAAAAAGCCACAAAGGAATAGAAAGTCCTGTGTGTGATACTTTCAGTTCCCTCATCGTTAACCGTGAGAACAATCTTTACTTTTTAAAAGAGAAGGGACAAATCAAGTATAATACGACTGAGATTTGAATATTTATTTTGATTTTAATACAGAATTTGCAATTTCCTCTTCCCTACAATTTTTCTGATCAATACACAAAAGGTTTCAGACTGGTGAATTTAAATGTCTGTTTTAAAGTGGTTTCAAGTGATTTCAAATCAAGATTATACAAGAAATAAATTCTCTATAGACTAAGTATTGAACACCTGATATTTCCAGCCATATGTGCTTCTTCTACAAACTGATACCACAAAGTTGGAGGTGCACAATTTTATATCCCCTTCACTTGAACTGAAAATGTCCCTGTGCACAAAGCAATAAGATAAGAGTAACATGGGTTGGAGTGGAGGATCTTGAGTGGCCTGTTATAGAGCTCTGACCCTAATAATCTGGAATGCTGACTGAACCCCAGGCCTCCCAAACCTAAAATCAGTACCTGAATTTATAAACACCCTTGTGGCTGAATGAGCACAAAGCTCCACAAGCACACTCCAAAACACACTTTAAATCTAGAAGAACATCTTTTATAAAAGCAGGTTATTATAATGGCAAATGGGACTAAATGTGGAATAGGATGTTCAAAATGCACGCAAGAATCTTGTGGTCAGGTGTCCACAAGCTTTTGTCCATATATATTAACCTCATGAATGCCTCCTTCAATCTGCACTATTCCTCTACTCCTCAGACTGATCTTATAGCAAAAATATTGTATTATAATATTCAGTATATACAATATATACACTTTTATATTCAGAGTAAAAATACAATACACTGATTTAACATATACACCTTGGATTATAAACAGTATATATTATTTGAAGGTTTTATTTTATTGCTGATGTTTTGTGCTGCCATGTTGTTTTGATGTCACACCATAAACAGGGTTTAAGGTTTAAAGGACATGATCCCCATTTACTCTGACAAGAATGAAAGGTTGCAAACAGTGTTTTTTAAAAAACTTTCTTTAATATAATTTATTTAAAAGAACCATTCTTTGCACTATTTGCTGTACTATGTTAAAAATCTTCATTTTCCCATTGCTCATTTTAATAAAATTGTAAAAATAAATAAATAAATTGAATAATATTTCAATTGCATTATTCAAGCACAAAGAAATCAAATGGTATTAAGAAAGAAAGGTGATTTATACTTGTCGTGTGTAATTTACAGCACAATGAAATTCGGTCTCTGCATATCCCAGCGATGTCAGGAAGCTGGGTTCAGCCATGATACAGTGCCCCTGGAGCACAGAGGATTAAGGGCCTTGCTCAAGGGCCCCAAGAGTGGCAGCTTGGCTATACTGGGGCTTGAACTCCTGACCTTCCGATCAGTAACCCAGAGACTTAATTACTGAGCTACCACCTGCCAGAATCATTTATCAAGGAAATCAAGGTTTTTTTTAATTAGGCCATTCTGCAAAGTGTAAGACTACATGTTCTCAACACAGTTTTTACAAACAGGAATTAATACTGGAGAATCATGTAAAAATAATAACCATAGAAATGTGATTAAGGAAAGATTTTTTTCTATGCAGAGCACATAATCCAGACACTAGTCTCCAGTGAGAATAAAACAGAGAGCAAAAGACACTGAAAGCAACTTCCTCTTTGAAAGCTATAATTGGAGCTGCTGATTGTGGAGCTGCCGGTGATGTGATAGCAACACACAGCGCTAAACGCTGCCTTTGATCATGCTAACCCGTGCGTTTGAAGCTGAGAAGCTCTCATCTGACAACACACATGCATGCATATACACACATGCTGTACACCAAGTGTACAGAGATGAGGGTATTGACATACATACGGGGGGGGGGGGGGGCAGGAATGCAGTATATGCTGCTAGCACAGTTTAAAGAATTAATTACAGGGGCATGGTATAGGGTTGGTTAAAGTTGGTTAATGATTTTTTTATTGTGACATTCAGGAGACTTAGAAGTGTAACACAAAAATGTGTGCAAAGTCTTGTCTGTGGTGCTTTGTGACAGATTTGTGGACACGTATATACCACACCTATCTGTTGACCTTCCCTAAATTGTTCCCACCAATTTAGAAGCACACCATTGCACAGGACAGATAAATATGCTGGAACTTGCATGTGGGAAGTGGTAGCTCAGTGGTTAAGATGCTGGACTTGTTCAGCTGTAAAAACAAAATTGAGCTAATCTGCTAAATGCTGCAAATGTAAATAATTGCAAGTTGCTCTGCATAAGGGTGTCTGCCAAATGCTATAAATGTAGCCCATACCTGTTTCAGTGTGACAATGCCAAGATATGGCTTGCCAAGAGTGATTTCAAATAATATTAGTGTACAGAGTCCTGACCTCAACTACACTGAATACCTCTGGAATGTACAGGAATGCTCATTGCACCCCAGACCTCCTCCACCAATATCACTGCCTGACCTCACTAATACTCTTATGGCTGAATGGGCAAATGCTCACATGTATGCTATAAAAACTTAATGGAAAGCCTTCACAGATGAGTGCAGGTTAATAGAAAAGCAAAGGGACCAAATCTGTGGTCAGAGGTCCACAAACTTTTGGCCATACAGTACTTGGCATATATTTTGTTAAGTGGCTATAAACCTTTCTTATATATAATTAATGCACTTCAAAGCAGCTTTAAATGTATAAAATCTTCTAAAACACTAGGGCAATAAAACACATTTTGGAGGCAACTGGACAGTAACAGCTATAATCTTTGGTTTACTGGCATCTATTTTTGTAAACAATGAAACAAAATATTCCTCTAATTCAACATTTATGATTCTTTGCACTGCAGTATGTCATAAATTTGAGCTTTGTCTAGCTTATATAAAGAAAGGTGAAAGCTGCCAGCCTTGGCTGCAAATCTCCACCACTTCAAATCAATTTTTAAGACCCCGCCATGGTTTCCAATCATTAAACGTCACTGCCTAAAAGCCTCTCATAAAGCAGACTGGGTTTACAGACCCGAGATGAAGCCTACTAGGACAATCATCATGTTCACTCGCTTGTGGTGTCAATCGTCCAGCGATGCATGTGTGTAGAGCACACAGTCATCATGACTGAGCAAGTAGCATGAAGGCTGGTCTGTCTCTCACTTATTCCCACACACACACACACACACACACACACACACACACACACACACACACACACACACACACACACACACACACACACACACACACACTGTCAAATGAAACATATGCTTTGTGGACTTGCAGGATGTTCCTCATAATATGTTTTTTATCCTCTCTCTAGAACCAAATTTGTTCACTTTAACTTCTGTGACAGTCGTTTTGGATGTTGTGTGCATGCCAGTCAGTCGCTACAATCCTGTCTCTACCACAGAACTGTCTGAGAACATGAGATATAAGTAAGAGAACACTGCAGTTCAGCTGTACAAGTCCTCGGACTCAAGTGGAATTAATTAAAAGACCAGACAGCTATTTCACCCAACCTGAATGTAGCACCTTGGGCAGAAAATATCAATCCACCCTCCTTTCTTCTTCTTTTACCTCACTCTATCCCTTAAAGTCCTTCCTCTTATCTCGCCCCACATAGTACCACTTTAATTCTGCTGCTCTCCTCTCTATCTGTTTGTACTCCACTATACAAATCACATTCTTTCTTCCCTTGCCTTTAAAGCACTGCAACTCCAAGTTCTCTACATCTTCCTCATTCATTCTCACATCTATTTAATAATTTCTCCCCTACCTTTGCTCCCCTTTCACCTCTAGTGCCCATCATTGCCAGCTTTAATTATCAGCTTTTCTAGTCCTATTGACCAGACTTATAACTTAGATTATAAATTAGGTTGCACTTATAAATTTTGATTTTGCATTTGCAATTGTTTTTAATATTTTGTCGAAGCCACAGATTGATTGCCAGACTGATGCCCAGTGTCAATTATTGTATATCAGGAGTTGTAATAAATTAGAATTGTGAAAAATGTACAGTACTTCAAAAATACAAGTGTAAAGGATCATCTATCAAATGTCTAAAAGTAAAATATTCACAGCAAACTCATCAATTCACATAACTTGTTTTTTTTCTTTATTCGAGATAGATAGATAGATAGATAGATAGATAGATAGATAGATAGATAGATAGATAGATAGATAGATAGACAGACAGACAGACAGACAGACAGACAGACAGACAGACAGACAGACAGACAGACAGACAGACAGACAGACAGACAGACAGATGATAGATAGACAGATATTTAGATTGTAGGTCCTTCTTGTCTATCAGCTGACTTAACTGTTTTTTACTACACACTGAGTTGAAGGAAATCTCCACCCAGAAAAAAAATGCAATATGCGTACGTTTGCATGTGCTAGTTTCTTATCTGGTGCTGTATCATTGTTATTTCCATAGGAAGTGTGCAGATGTCCACAACGCAAGGCAGTTAAATGGGTTTTCAGAAGCAGATCTGTGCTTTTTGGTGGAGGATCCTAAAATTGCAGGCTTTCATTCACATAGAAGTATTTCTTTCAAACCATGTCTTGATTGAGCACTTCTATGCATCACTTTTGTGCACTCAGGTCTACAAAATGGTAGGCAAGAGGAGTAGTTTTTATTATTTTCCTGTAGTACTAACACTCAAATGTCAGGATGCAGGGCATGTCATTGTGAAGAAATACCAGCAGACCAGGAGTTGTTCTTGTATAAGACGTTTTTACCCATGCAGGCAGCACAAGCTGTGAATTTTTCTAAAAGTACTAACAACAGAAAATGTGAGATAACAGCAGTGCACGAGACCTGAAAGTCAAATTTTCTACATCGAAAACAATAACAACTCTTTCCCCATCAAAAAAGTAGAAACAGTACACAAAACAGAACCTACTGCATGCAAACCTGAGCATCAATAGCTTCTACACCTGATGTGAAACACAATGTTTGGTTGAAGCAGTATGGACCTTGACAAAGAGATAATTGGAAATAACAAATGTTCATCAAAAAATTAGGCTCAAATGTTCCCAAGTCTGAATATTCACCTAAGAAATATGTGAAAACTACCTAGATGATGCAGTTGCATGCAAGTTATAGTAGATACTCAGCTCACCTAGTTAGTGAGCTACTGTATGAGAAGACAACATTCTGAAATCTGTTTATAGATGTGGAGGTGAAGTGCTGCTGCATCCGTCTCTTTCAGTAGAAATGAAGAAAAGGTTAAAATCCCACTAGTGCAAAAATCAGCAAGTAGTTGGATACCATTGTGGGAAACATATGAATATAAAGTTTAAACTAAACATAAATTCAGTTCAGCAGTGAATTTCAAGATTAGTCTTGTTGATTGTGTGTAAAATACTGATATTCTTTAGTGCAACTATGTGTATTTACTTTGTGAATTTTATGATTTATCTACCATTGCATTACCGTTGATGCAACCCCACACAAAACCTTAACTGGGTTTGCTGGCTTTAGTGATGTTTGAATGATGATAGCTGCAGTACTGACAAGTCATTCTGTAATGCAGGCCTTCCTTAGCCAAGCTTCATTTCCTCCTGCCATCTATTTTAATTACTTCTTTTCTCCCTGCAGGCTAAATAAGAATGTGCATACATTTCCTGGCACTGTTGCCATATTAATGAAAAATTTGGCATTGGCTCCAATAAAATTTCTGCAAATTTTAAAAGCTTAATGAAGAAAAACCTGTGGAGTGTGTTCACAGTTCATTTCATTTCTGGCATGAAAAATCCATCTTTCAATCGAAGGATTATTCTGATGCACCAATTTGAATAAAAAAAAGGAAGAAAATATTACAGAATCCACATGCTCACAAACTATGGATACAGTTGAGGCGGAGTGATTCGGTGTCTGTGTGATCTGAAAATTTTTATAATACCATATTTGTGATATCATCTGGAGCTGGATATGTGAAGGGGCCACGTTTTCCAAGCGCAAAGAGATACTTTCTCTACAGCTAGGCCCTTTAATACAATTACAATATAAGTCCTAATCATGATAATTGCTCAATCAGGAGTTTCTCATAGGCATTAAATCAAGTTTAGCTTTCATTTGACCCAAGCATATTCCAGGGTTTTTACTAAAAAAGTAGTACTTAACAAAGCTAGCTACATTCATCATCAACAATAGCATGCTAAAGCTACTGACTAAAGCTACACTATGAAAAAAATTAAATTAAACTTGGATTAATAATAGAAAAGTAGGTTTTAATCATGTTAGTTTTGAAACTTATTAACTGATGTCCATACTCCTTTTACTATAGGTGGAGGCTAAAGTTATATCAAACACCTAGTATGAGTTATCGTTTTCATTCAACATAACCATCTTTTTAATATCATTTAGACTAGCCTGCAATTACTATGCTACCTGCACTGTGCTTAAGAAAATAAATTTTATGACGTGTCATTGCCACACATAAGAAATGATTAAAAGTTCACCTTCTTTTATGCTGTTGTTTGTTCATTTAAAGCATAGGTTTTGCCATAGTTTTCAAAAATGGGTACAGAGATTTGTCTTCCTATATATTTTCATATGAGGTCATGAATAAACAAATTTAGCTGTTTCACATATGTGAAGTTCTAGTCTGGAGTCTACGTGTACAACTTGATGGACCAATCAAATGAAAGAAAGGAAGAAACCCATAGGAAGGTCAGAGAAATGTTTTTACAAGCCATCCTCCTATGAAGGCTTTGTATCTTTTTCTGATCCCTCTTTAATCCAGTCATTAAGAGAGGATCTGCTTCAGGCACTACAGACCCACTGGCCCACACACACGCACCAACACACACATCAGCGTGCATGGATGCATGTCTCTTTCTGATACCAGAGTCATCAGTGCAGAGTACTGAATATATTGGGTAATGCAGGTCAGACTTCAATTCCACTGTGGATTAGGAAAATCTAAAGTGTGTGACAGCACGAGGGTGAAAGCGCTGGAGGTTGATAAGTGGAGACTTGACAAAAAAGCAGAAAGGTACAGGGGTGAGGGGAAATAGGTGCTATCTGTAGTGATTTTGGGTCATCGAAATTTTGACAGTCCCATGATTGAGATGTGTGAAACACTAAATATATCCTTCACATAAAGCGAACTGCAGCCTATTACCAGACCATAAGGAAAAATCCACTGGAGCAAAAGAAATATGTCTAGTGGTCAGTAGAAACCTCAAAATTTATTTCACACATGATAGCACAAAGTTCAAGTAATTTTTTGGAAAGTGAAAAAAATACACAGAGCAATCCAATTGGATAGTGCTAACTTTTACATTTATGCTATTTGTTTCTCTGCACACCGTAAATGAAAGAATCCAGTTATGGTGCAGAATGTCAGCTTTACTTTGTGATTTGTGTACGTGACGGCCACAGCTTTTTTATACACAGTCTCCCTGTTTCAAGGGACCAAAAGAAATTGTCCAAATTGTAACATAATATTAAGTGAAATGTCAATGTTGAGTACTTGATTGTGAATCCTATGCAGTCATTGCCTGCCTAAAGACTGTATTATTAAACTATCACAGACATCACCAGACTCTGTGTGGTTTGCATGCTGATGCACTTCTAAGCCTGTAATGCAACTGTTTTCTATTCATTTTGATGTTTTGTCTCCTTTTGTTTATGATACACTGTATAACAGGCCATATTTAGGCTTATAGTGATTTCAGTAGTATGTTTCTGTAAACATTTAATATATATATCGCTGCACACATCAAGGATAAACTTAAAATGATAAGGAACAAACTTATAGCCACTAAATGTATACATTCTTTTATACAACTTCATAACCTTTTTAACTCTGTAAATGCTTTGAGACAATGTCCAATTTTGCTATATAAATAAAATTGAATTGAATTGAATTGAATTAAATTTAATTTAATTTAATTTAATTTAATTTAATTTAATTTAATTTAATTTAATTTAATTTAATTTAATTTAATTTAATTTAATTTAATTTAATTTAATTTAATTTAATTTAATTGCATTCATCCTGCTGCTGACTGGGAGTCGGCGTATTATTAAAGATCAACAAGTTATCTCTACTCTTAGCCATACATGCCCATGCTGCCCTTTCACTCAAATATACTGCCATGCTTTAGATTATATGCAGTTACCTTTTTTATTCACCATTTGCTCTCTTGTGTATAACCAAGATAATGACACACAATTACCATTATGACTGGGCTGTAATTCCTCTTTATATACATATTATGTATGCTGTATAGTGGTAATATTGTGTTATTGCTTAGCTGCTGCATTGTAAGGATTTTTTTTTACAATGCAGCCTTGTAAAGCCAGAAGTGCTTACCCACTGCTGGTCTGACAGAAACCAAAGTTCCACAAGGTAATGGCTTTGTTGTGGTCTATCTGGTGACTCGGTGACAGAAACCTGGTGCTAGGCAGTCATGGCTGGAATTTCTTTCTCTGTCAGTAGGTAGGCTTCCTCTTAACCTGCAACACACAAATACATTACTGTCGCTAAGAGAACAAGAGTTCCTAATTTTCCACTGAATTATGTCATGAAGGGATCTGATAAACTATTTATAACTTGGGTCTCATTGACACGTTTTTCCTTAATTGTACTCATGATCATTTACAATATTCTTCATCATTGCTGTATTAAAAAAGAGCATATCTACAACCCTTTACTTTGAAGATTTTTCTGTCTTTATCTGAAAGGGCAATTAAACAACAACAGGTCCATCACAGCCATGATCCCAAATCACATTTCAACCCTCGTAATGACATGCCGATTAAATGTCAGTGTTAACATTTAGTGAGCCGAAATAAGAGCAATCAGGTATAGTGCTTCATTAACACCTAGTTAGTCCACACTGGTGGAATGAAAAGTACCCATTTGTTGCTGCGGTACTCGTAATGGGACATCCTTTATTCCTTCAATATATAATCTTTATTATTTTTTACAAGCTTTAAAGATACACATGCAAAAAGAATAGCATCCATAAAAAAGGGCTACAACCCTTGTTGCTGTTTCCATAGTAGTGCACCGGAAAAAAAAAAAGAAAGGTTGCTTTTTTTCTTCAATATATGATACAATCACTTGTCAATGAAAAGGAAGTTCTTGTTGGTATGTGACTCCTAGTATACCTCCTTTCCCTAATGCAACATCCTAATGCAATGATGCTGGCTGTAGTCTAATGTGCACATATTATGCAATCCATGCGTTTGACCTACCCACTGAATCAGGTCAGAGATAATCCACAGGAGAGCTCTGAGGTGAGGGATGCACCTGTCTGTCGGTTCGGGTCCTGCTGTCTCTAGAGGAAACGCACGCTGTTGGGGTCTTGGCTTTAGTTATCTGGAGCTGATCCGTAGCTCTTTGCGTAGTTTCCCGAACACTACGGTATGAAGCAGTAGGGAAGAAAAAAAAAAGAATTATCTTCCGATTCAGAATCGATCGCAGACTCTGAGAATAATTTACGGCACCCTCTCGATGCGAATTACGCGCTCAGCCTGTCTCCTTCATCAGCTGAGTGAACGCTCCTGTCGCTCCTTTATAGCCGATAATAACTTATGCAAATGCCTGTGCCTTGGAGAGCTTCAAGCTCAGAGAAGAGAATCAGGAACTGCAGACACTGAAACTGAACGGAGTGGGAGATGTGTGTGTGTGTGTGTGTGTGTGTGTGAGAGAGAGAGAGAGAGAGAGAGAGAGAGAGAGAGAGAGAGAGAGAGAGAGAGAGAGAGAGAGAGAGAGTGTTCTCCGTTAGCATCATTTTGCCTAGTGTGAATAGAGATGGGGCGGGACCTTAACTTCAGATATTTTATTACGTCAGAAAAAATGCTAATGACTGAAAGTTAATTGAATTCCACTATTATACTGATGATTCTACACCTCATGATGGCTGTGGTTATCAACTCTACAGTAATTGGTGAGCCCATGGTTTGGCTGTGGTGAGGTTTTCACTGGTAATAATGGTTCATTAATGAACAGGGTGATGTATTTGTCAACACTGGGCCAAATCTGGAGCTTATCCAGGAAACATTGTTTGAGAGCTTGGCATATAACCTATATGTAGGAGAACATGCACGAACACATTCACCCACTTTTATATCCAGGGGTAATAGAGTTGACTGATAGTTTAAAATATTGTTTTATTTTTGTTACAATTGTATTTGTTATTTATTTATTAATAAAACAAATACTTGAACAAAATCAAATGACAAATGCCAAAGGTAGTAGCAAGAACTAAATAAATGGTTAATGTCAGGTTAAACACAAACAGTAAAACCATTGACAAGCAACGAACAACGTGGATTATCTTGTTACAGTGGCACCTGTCAAGACATAGAATATATTTACAAAGCAAATTCTCGAAATCTATACCTAATTAAAGTGTTGACTTGGCTTCCGAATTTAGCACATCTCTATGAGACAGAGCATCTGTTGGATGTGCTGGACAAACAAGTCTGATTCATAGAGGCCAACTCACAACATGCTGTACCTAAAGGACCTGCTGCCAGGAACCACAGCACACCTTGTGTACCAATGTTAACCGATTAGTGCATGCTGTTAGGCCAGCCAACCTAATATCCTAAGTTGGAAAATTTGTATTGTGAATGCAAATGATTATTGATCATTCAGATCTATTGTTACCAGCTTTAATGGATTAATTAAAGGATACATTTAGTAGAGCTTTAAACAAAAAATCACATGCAACTGTAGTCTATAACTTAATAAAATAGTAAGTGTTTTAGGTGACATACCATCTTATATATTTTGCCAGGATGTGGTTTGGGAGAAAACAAATGTAGTAGATCCAGGCTACAACATGGCAGCTTGTCTCTGTAGGGCATGTTTCCTCACCCTTTAATTTGAGTTGGCTATTATGGCTCCATCCAGCTGGGAAACATAATGCAGAAAAGTGGCCCAAACCTCATGGGCTATTAGATCAGAGACAACCTGCCTGTGAGGACTGAATAACCAGTCAGAAATTGGCAAAAATAGATCAGTGACAATTATCTGAATAAAGTCTTTGGCATTCATTTCTCTCCCTTTTTAGTACTGGTATATTGTGCCAGTGGAATAAAGCACAGTAAATGCTGCTAAAATGTGTATCAGCGGTCAAACTGTAATTATTTAAAAATGAACTCGCCTCAACAGCTAGTGCATAAATGTGGCTTTATTATTCTACTGGCACCAATACATTTCTATGTTAACTGCCATTGGGTGTTGCGATTCATAATAGCTGATGAAACAGCTAGGTCCTGTTCTGCTGGTCAAATTGTGCTGATCCCAAAACAGTAGTTAAAATGCTTTCGTTAAGAGAATATTGATCAGGTTTGTCAAGAGGCATGATTAATTGTGAAGTGTGACTTACGTTATTGGGATTAATGACCTGACTAAACCTATAAACTTCAGCCTGGAAGGTGCTTGTATCACACAATTAGACCTAAGGTAATAGCTTAAGAATCAATGATGAATGGATTACAATTATTTCCACTTCAACAGGCTTTGCACCACACGCACAAGCACACGCCTGCGGACACAAAAACAAGCCTGGCTTGGTGTTTTATGTTCAGTTTTAATATCCATACACATTTGAGTCATACAAAAGATGTCTAATGAAAAGGTGTGTAATCATACCACAATTTGAACTGATACATTAATTTAACAGGCAATGATCGAAATGACTCAAGGCAGCATGTGATTGTGCGTTATACATGTGGCAGTCAGCTAACTGGAATTCTGCACAGTTGGTCACATTTCGATCAGAGGCAATTACACTGAATCCGATCATAGCAGATAAAGTGGTATCATTAAAAAAAAAAAAATTGTCTTATGAACTGACATCATGTCATGTTAAAGGTCACACCCCAACTGTATAGTGAGCTACAATCATTAAAATATGAAAAAATGTTGTACAAATTGTATTTCATATTATTATGGTTATATGATCCAGGCAACGAAGCGCCAATGCTTTTCCTTCCCATTTAATGTTATTTACGTATGACAACAAGAACAAAGGTTTAAGGATTTTGCTGCCAGAAGTTCTGCCATCTTCTATGGGTACATGCAAATCTACCTGCCTCACATGACAGCTGGTAATACTACATTTCATCTGAATGGCTAAAGATATCATACCATCAAATACACATAGCATCCATGGTGGTAAAATAACTCCCATCTAGCAATCCACCCACCCTTTCATTACAGCAGGATGTGATGGCTAAATGCACTCCATTGCACATGGGCCACATGTGAGGATATGAAACCACATTACCACATTAAACGACACACCAAGGGAGGAGGAGATAGAAATGGAAAGAGGCAAGGTAATGACATAGGCTAAGACAGAAAGACAGAAGGAGCTATGGAGTTCTCCCTGTAATCTTATAAGAACATGGATGGAGGTCCTACTGGGTGGAACCGACAAGAACCTGTTTGCAGCCTTAAATTTTAAACCAGCAGTAAGCAAGTTTAGTCTAGTGTACTTAGTAGGCGTGGTCTTATTATGGGTTTACTCTAATATGAATAAATTAGTTATAATGTTCTCTTCAAGTGTATGTCTTAAATAATGACAAGTCTTTGACGCATTCAAAAGCCAACTTGACACACATTGAATTCAGCTTGACAGTTTTCTGCACTAAGTGCTAGCCTTTTACTAAAAGAATGGAGCAGGTCAGATTTCGCCGCTACCGTAAGCATGGACTCCGCAGTAGGTGGGTCGTCTGCCACTATATCCAGAAATATCTGCGTTAAAGGCTACCCTCTGGAAGGGTGAGGCAGGCTGCGTATGTGTATAAATGCCTGATAATTGCATGTGTCTAAAAGCAGAGAACATCGCAAGCTTTGCGCTCAACCACAGACTGCAGACACATGAGAGAGAGAGAAGAGTGTTCCACCTCTACAGCTCAAGCTACATTAACTAACCACAGAAACTAAAGTCTGTAGTTACATAGACAAAAAATAGCCTGTCTTTGGGACATGGACATGGAGCAGCAGATTTGTAAAAAAAAAGTCTAAAGTGTGCAGCCCAGGACATGAATAGCCAGTGGTTTCTGTTTTCAGGAATCTGTGTGAGAGCAAGAAAATCCTCTTTTTGCATTATTATGATGAGTTGCATATTGTACAGCGAAAGAATATTGATATCATTACAATTGACAAATTAGCAGTCATGTGTCATTTACTCGTATATAAAAGGTAACAATAGGGCAAAATAGCAGTAAAGGAGAATGGCAGTTATTGCACAAAATAAATGAAGAGGAAAGAAAGAATAAATAAAAGGAAGTAAAACTAATGTAACTATTAATCCTAGTAATGGTGACTGAAATAGCCTACATGGTCTAATTAAGAATAAAGATTGAGAATTGAAGGCGCAGACTTTCATTTCGTAAACTGAGTAAACTTGGCATTGTGGTCCTTGTCATATAGTGACACCAAGTGGACACTGAGGAAAAGAGAATTTTTTTGTCGTTTGTTTACCTTTGTTACAGTCCTTGAGAGTGTACAATGTAAATATTAGATGTGTAATAATCCATTCAGATAAATGTGCAAATAATCAGGCTGCTAGAGAATCTTTGACAGATTGTAAGGCATTCTGATATTAACTGACTAAACTGATCTGTACTAACTATATATAAATATACATTAATAAAGGATTGGCTAGACACATGAAATAATGGTTCAAGTTGCGTACTAACACAACATCATCATTCACATTATCTTAATGAGTACTAGCCGAGCTGAATCACTGCTCTAACATGCATAGCTGCATTGCATTCTGGAGCTTTGAGTCCAATACTTCATTAGTAGGCCATCGAATCAGTGGAATATGGTGGGAGGCAAAATGTGGAATGTGCTACAGTGGACAAGCAACCAAAACCTTAACGTTATCATTGAATATAGAGATCGCTGAAATTGCCTCTCTTGTTAAATGCTGTTGTAAGTCTGCAAGCAATGCCTCCAGTGCAACTGCAGCATTAAAATCACACAGGGAAATACAACACAAATGAGCAACTGTGCATCAGATGTTTCAATACAGACATTCTTAAATTCTTTACATGTCCCTTCAAATGTGTCAAACCTCAGATTTTCTCTCATTTCTATCAATACAGCATAATTTACTGAATAGAGATGTTAAGCTTTGATTCATTGTTGTACCCAGCGTATTTGTTGTGTATTATTTGCATTGTTGCCTTGTGGATCTTTAGCACATCTTTCACCCAGAAAAAAAGTGAATGTAGCTTCAGGGTTGGGCTGCGAAAAAGGGAACAAGGCTGCTGAAAAGTCAAGTCAGTGTGAACTTTATTGTCATTCAACAGCTAGGATGTGCAATTGTGATATTTAACAAATAACAGCCAAGACAGTTAACAAATAGACAGCAAACTTGACAGTACTGAAAAGTATCAACATAGAAAGCACAATAGACTGAAAAATATCAAATATAAGAAATATTGCACATAGTTTTACAGATTCATAGGTTTTATTAGACGATAAATAATCACATTGCTTGGTTAAGTGGACATGTGGCAGGCATGTCAAGTCGTACGAGGCCATTTTCTCGTGACCTTGACACAACAAGAGTCGTTTTCACATGATCACGACTTAAACTTTTCGCAGTCTTTATATAACAAGAGTTGGGTTTTTTGTGGGTGTTTTTGTCATCACGACTTTATTTTCTCGTGACCCCAATGTTTTCTCGTGATCATGACATAATTTGGATGGAAACAGAAAATCTAGCGACTTGTGAATGTTTCTAGGGTAAAAAATGGAGTACAGTTTGGCGTCTAAAAATCTATCATAAAGTTATCTGTTTTTTGAAAGAGGGGTGTCCCAGTGAAGAACCTGACAAAATGGAGAAAGATAATGAGGAAGCTAATTTTCTTGGAGAAAATTAAGAAAGAAAAAAATATGATAATTCATGGCTTTTTATTACTTCCGCAGAAAAGAACGCATGTCTTTTCTAGTAGTTGCAGGGTTTCATTGGCATGTTTACTTCACAAACTACCACAAGTTTGCAGTGAGCACCGCAAAATCATGGTAGTTTGTAAACAGGAAACAGAATTGACTAGTTTACCCCTCTACTCGTTAGTTCGAGTCGTTCGATCACGCTCATGTGCAGTGCATTACATAGGAAACAGAATTGAGTAGTACATCTCATGAGTCGTGGTTCCTTTCAAGGTGTTATGAGGAAGAAACCTTGAGAGGAACCAGACTCAAAAGGGGAACCCATCCTCATTTGGGTGACATCAAGAGTGTGATTATAAATCTTTCAACAATACAGAACACTGGAGAGTGAGACCTAACATGAGTACTGGAGTATAAGTAATGTTCTTTCTACAGTCTTCTACAGTCTTTATGGTTATAATGCCTGTTGTTGTCTTGATTTGAATTGACTCTGGACTCTGGACCCCGGTTTTGTGGGGTTTGGTCCGAATCTTTACTTTATTTTTACAGATAATTATCACGAGTCACGTCAAAAAGAAGAAAGAAGTAACAACATCATAATTTGTCCCAATCTACATTTTCATTATTGGAACTAGTCAAAAGTTCATGTACCAGAATCAGGTTTATTGGTTAAGTGTGTTGGCACACACAAGGAATTTGCTTCCAGCTGTTAGTGACTCTCATAATTACAGACATAAATAACACTATACATTTAGCTTGGACTATACGAGACAAAACAGATATTGTGAGACAATATAGACAGTTTTAAATAGGGATACAGAGTATAAGACAGATGTATGTATGTAGACGTTGTTGGGGGATCTGCTTATTGAAAAGGTGACGTTATGTTATTTCTTATCTTCTTCTTCTTCTTTCGGCTTCTCCCATTAGGGGGCGCCACAGCAGATCATCCGTCTCCATACCCTCCTGTCCTCTACATCTTTCTTTTCGGCTTCTCCCGTTAGGGGTCGCCACAGCGGATCCTCCGCACGTTTGATTTGGCACATGTTTTACGCTGGATGCCCTTCCTAACGCAACCCTCCCCAATTTATCCGGGCTTGGGACCGGCACTAAGAGTGGCTGGGGATGGTTCCCTGACCGGGAATCGAACCCGGGTCGCAGCGGTGGGAGCGCTGCATCTTAACCACTAGACCACCAGGGGACCTCTCCTGTCCTCTACATCATGGGCGTAAATTTAAATTAACAGTAGAGGGGGGGGGGAACAATAAATATAAAATTTCTTATGAGCAATTTTTGAAGGGGGACACAAATAATACAGTCAAGACACAGTGTCCCCACAGTGAAAAACTTTGCTTTTATCAGTATTATTGTAGCATGGAGACTGCGTCTTATGGTTATTTTCAAAGTTTTTTTCAGGTTCGATGACAAAGCAAAACAAGGAATTAAAAAAGGGTTAACATTTTATTTAAAATTAATTAAGACACTTAAGAACAGAATAGAAATTGATTATAAAAATACAGTGGGGTCAGTTCGGATGTAGCACAGTGCTCATTTAGTAAATGCACAGATAAACAATATGCTAATTGTGTGTTAATGTTAAGTTAACATTATACCAAGTCGTCCCAAATAAAACACTGCATGAGAAACTGGTTTGGTGTGTTAGTTACAGTGCACTATGCTATAAGCTATTGTAAACAAGCTAACATTAACTAGATAAGTCATATTTTAATCTCTAATAGAGCAGATTCATGAGAAATTACATCGCTAATCAGCATTTTTGCCGCAACTAATTTATGAATGAGTCTGCATCTACTACATTAAAGAGAATCGCTTTATTTAAAGTGAATAAAATACCCTAGTTAAAGGAGTTGAACATTAATTGAGTCGCAGACACACACCTGACTCGTGTGTGTAGAGTAGGTGAGATGAACACACACCTGACTCGTGTGTGTAGAGTAGATGAGATGAACACACACCTGACTCGTGTGTGTAGAGTAGATGAGATGAACACACACCTGTCTCGTGTGTGTAGAGTAGATGAGATGAACACACACCTGTCTCGTGTGTGTAGAGTAGGTGAGATGAGATGAACACACACCTGACTCGTGTGTGTAGAGTAGATGAGATGAACACACACCTGACTCGTGTGTGTAGAGTAGATGAGGTGAACACACACCTGACTCGTGTGTGTAGAGTAGATGAGATGAGATGAACACACACCTGACTCGTGTGTGTAGAGTAGATGAGATGAACACACACCTGACTCGTGTGTGTAGAGTAGATGAGATGAGATGAACACACACCTGACTCGTGTGTGTAGAGTAGATGAGATGAACACACACCTGACTCGTGTGTGTAGAGTAGATGAGATGAACACACACCTGACTCGTGTGTGTAGAGTAGATGAGATGAGATGAACACACACCTGACTCGTGTGTGTAGAGTAGATGAGATGAACACACACCTGACTCGTGTGTGTAGAGTAGATGAGATGAACACACACCTGACTCGTGTGTGTAGAGTAGATGAAATGAACACACACCTGACTCGTGTGTGTAGAGTAGATGAGATGAACACACACCTGACTCGTGTGTGTAGAGTAGATGAGATGAGATGAACACACACCTGACTCGTGTGTGTAGAGTAGATGAGATGAACACACACCTGACTCGTGTGTGTAGAGTAGATGAGATGAACACACACCTGTCTCGTGTGTGTAGAGTAGGTGAGATGAACACACATCTGACTCGTGTGTGTAGAGTAGGTGAGATGAACACACACCTGACTCGTGTGTGTAGATGAGATGAGATGAACACACACCTGTCTCGTGTGTGTAGAGTAGGTGAGATGAACACACACCTGACTCGTGTGTGTAGAGTAGATGAGATGAACACACACCTGACTCGTGTGTGTAGAGTAGATGAGATGAACACACACCTGACTCGTGTGTGTAGAGTAGATGAGGTGAGATGAACACACACCTGACTCGTGTGTGTAGAGTAGATGAGATGAGATGAACACACACCTGACTCGTGTGTGTAGAGTAGATGAGATGAACACACACCTGACTCGTGTGTGTAGAGTAGATGAGATGAACACACACCTGTCTCGTGTGTGTAGAGTAGGTGAGATGAACACACACCTGACTCGTGTGTGTAGAGTAGGTGAGATGAACACACACCTGACTCGTGTGTGTAGATGAGATGAGATGAACACACACCTGTCTCGTGTGTGTAGAGCAGATGAGATGAACACACACCTGACTCGTGTGTGTAGAGCAGATGAGATGAACACACACCTGACTCGTGTGTGTAGAGCAGATGAGATGAACACACACCTGACTCGTGTGTGTAGAGCAGGTGAGATGAACACACACCTGACTCGTGTGTGTAGAGCAGGTGAGATGAACACACACCTGACTCGTGTGTGTAGAGCAGGTGAGATGAACACACACCTGACTCGTGTGTGTAGAGCAGGTGAGATGAACACACACCTGACTCGTGTGTGTAGAGCAGGTGAGATGAACACACACCTGACTCGTGTGTGTAGAGCAGGTGAGATGAACACACACCTGACTCGTGTGTGTAGAGCAGGTGAGATGAACACACACCTGACTCGTGTGTGTAGAGCAGGTGAGATGAACTGGGAATGCAGGAAGTGGGTCAAACCACTGTGAGGAGTGGTAGGGGGAACTCAACTGTTTCTGAATGCATTTTTTGCGTTTTTTTTCTACTTACACAATTAATCAATCAATCAAAGAGTGCAATATTTTTTAAATATTTTTTTGTGGGGGTGGGGGGATCCTCGGATGGGGGGGACAACCCTCGGATGGGTGGGGACATGTCCCGTCCCCCCCGGGATTTACGCCTATGCTCTACATCTGCCTCTTTCACACCAACTACCTGCATGTCTTTCTTCACTACATCCATGTCTTCCTCTTTTCCCCTTTCCTGGTGGCTCCATCCTCAGCATTCTCCTACCAACATAACTCATGTCCCTCCTCTGCACATGTCCAAACCATCTCAATCTCGCCTCCCTCACCTTGTCTCCAAAACGTCCTACATGCTCTGTCCCTCTAATAAACTCATTCCTAATCTTGTCCATCCTCATCACTCCCAACGAAAACCTTAAAATCTTCAATATGTTATTCATGTTAATATATGTTATTTCTTATCCAAGGACCAAAAGGAAACAAAACAAACAACAAAAAAGATCCGTTCATTTGGAAAAAAAATCTCACTACTGTCCACTAGGTGGCACTTTAGCGCACTCCAGTCTGCCACAACTCGTAGAAGAAGAGGATGTTCTAGAGAGTTCCAAGTGCATTGTGGGAGCGTCACCCGGCACCGTCTTCCTCTCGCCAACCTGCCAAAATGATGGTAAGTGCACAATCATGCCGGTTTTATCCTCCGCCATCTGTCTCGGGGACACAACACAAGTCTTTCTTCCGTTATTATACGGTTAGAGGACGGCGTGGTGCTTAAATCTGTGCCTTTATTTTCTACCCGATGAATTACAATAGTTAATTTGAGCATGTTGAAATGTCGCTAGCGCCGGGGCTGTTAGCTGCTCTTTTTATAGTGTGTGTGTGTGTGTGTGTGTGTGTGTGTGTGTGTGTGTGTGTGTGTGTGTGTGTGTGTGAGAGAGAGAGAGATTCAGAATAATTGTGTGTGTGTGTGTGTGTGTGTGTGTGAGTGAAATCAGTGATATTACAGTCGGATAATTGTGTGTTTGTGATGCAGGGTAAAAGCCCCACCTCTCCATGAGAACAGGCTAAACACTGAATACACTGCTAATGTCTACCGGCTTTACATTCATCCCAGAAATCCAGTTTTCTTCTTTATTCTGTGTTTAAGTTCAACATTTTCAGGTTATCTCTACATGGACTATCTCTCTCCCATACTAATATTCAACATTATTATCCGAATCAGTCAATTCTACAGCCGTCGTCTTTCTTTCTTTCTTTGTTTCTTTCTTTCATGATATTTTCACTGTTTTAAAGGGTTTTTTATATTTGTATCTCTAACACACTATGACTGATTCATTAGACATGTAAACCTGATGATACATGGCAATAAATGTGGTCCAGTAGAATATTGTGGCCTGTTGAAGCAGATGCATTAGTTGACAGTGAACCATCTCATTGTCCTGAAATCACCCTCCCCAACACACACACACACACCCACACCCACACCCCCACACCCCACTGCACACACACACACCCCACTGCACACACTGAGTCTGTATATGCTCTGATTTTACTCTATTTTTAATGTAATCAAGATTTCAGATAAAGACTGAGTGTTAAATCACTAGTGTGGCTTCTAATGGACCAAACTGCTAATCTTACAAACACATCTGTACTACACAACATCTGCACATATATATATATATGATATGATTTAAAATGTAAATTATTAAAAATTTGCAGATATTGCGCCATATGTGTGTGTGTATATAAATAAATAAAGAACACAACAGGGTAAACTGTTATATCTTAGTGTTACCTTCTTAAAGGGGCTGCTATAAATCACGTAATACTACTTCTTCTTTCGGCTTCTCCCATTAGGGAGAAGCCGAAAAAAGCCGAAGAACGAAGAAGCCGAAAAAAGCCACAGCGGATCATCTACTGATTCCTGATCCGCGTATTTGATTGGCACATGTTTTTACGCTGGATGCCCTTCCTAACGCAACTCACCCCAATTATCCGGGCTTGGGACCGGCACTAAGAGTGCACTGCCTGGTGCAACCCTAATGGCTGTGTTGCATCAGATAATACATTACTGCTAAAACCCCCAAGCCGGCAAAATGAACAAAAAACAACTCGGTGGATTCACGTTTATTATTATATTTAGAAAATAGCAGTTTTTATGCCAGTCGTATTGTTTTATTTTGTTGTACTTATCCGCCACACCTTAAAAGCCGGTCCGTGAAAATATTGTCTGATATTAAACTGGTCTGTGGTGCAAAAAAGGTTGGCGACCACTGCCTTACAGTATAAAGTTCTGTAGTAGCCTATGTGTAGTTTCTCTGCTTGTTTATTGGTTGAAGTGCCCTATGATGTCATAAAAGATGCAGAGTTAAAGATGCATATCTCCGCATTCTTTACTTTCTGTACTGTATTAACATTTTACTTCATTTCATTATTAATAATTATATTTTTATTAATACATTTTATTATTTCAACATAAAACTCCATCTATCTGGGAGAGGCAAATGCATTTCCACGATAAACCGGAGGTGCGGTATTTGAACCGCGATAAAGCGGCGGATTACTGTATTTTATTTGATCATTATTAATGATCAGCTCTTCAGTTTGTACTTGTGCTTTTTATATTGTGCCCCAACTCCAAGGCAAATTGTTAATTTAAAAATTGGTAATTTATCTTAATTTTTTTAACGATTGCAGAATGAAAAATGTTTTTCCTCCCGATATTAATCTTGTAATTACACGGAGCAGTTATGTGTTAACGTGAACCGGACGTGTTAATCAGTCAACAACAAGACCTAGCAGAGGAGCAGAAGAACTTTAAAAAGCCTCCAACATCGGTCAAAACACATGTGCCGGAAAATTTCCTTGCTGATCCAAGAAAATGATCTGATCCGTGTCTCAAAAACCTTAATGTGATACGAACCTTGAGTTTAGTCCTCCATTGCACCACTGCTCATGACCAGTCGGAGTTCTACGTGTGCTGTGTTGACGTAGACGATCCTGTTACTTCTTGAATTGAAAACTTAATTTACACTGATTTTGTCAATCTGTACCTTGCTGTTTTCTTTTGCTAAATTGTATTTTTTTTTTCTTCTTCTCTTCACAGCCCACACAAGTAATCCTTCTGAAAGAGGGGACAGACACGTCCCAGGGTGTCCCCCAGCTTGTCAGCAACATCAATGCCTGCCAGGTGATTTCCGAGGCTGTGCGCACCACGCTGGGTCCCCGTGGCATGGACAAACTTATTGTGGACAACAGAGGTGAGAATAAGATGAGGACAGCCAACAAATGGCTGCCAGATTATTCCACCGGTCATGGGCAGGGTGTGATCAGAGTAGTGTGACTTACATTCTACAGTATTTAGGCAATACTAGGAGTGCTGAAGTCGTATGCGTGTTTGCAGGTAAAGCCACCATCTCTAACGATGGAGCGACCATCCTAAAGCTGCTGGATGTAGTTCACCCTGCAGCCAAAACCCTGGTGGATATCGCCCGCTCTCAGGATGCTGAGGTGCACAAAATAAAAGCGATTAAAATTTGTGAATGCCGATGTCAGGAAATGCTTAAGCTCATACTTTTGTGTTCATGTCTCCAGGTCGGCGATGGTACCACCTCTGTAACGCTGCTTGCGGCAGAGTTTCTGAAGCAGCTGAAGCCGTATGTAGAGGAGGGGCTTCACCCTCAGACCATCATCCGTTCTTTCCGCACTTCCACGCATCTCGCTGTCAAAAAGATTAAAGAGATCGCAGTCACCGTCAAAAAGGACGACAAGCAGTGAGTCTTAATCAAATGTTTTTGGCTCATGTGGATAATTGTTTCGAGCATGTTTTTACTGGTTTTAGTGTAACTCGCCCATCAAAAGGATATAATTATTTCTCTGATTCTCAGCGAGCAGAGGTGTTTGCTGGAGAAGTGCGCTGCCACCGCGATGAACTCGAAGCTGATTGCTGGCCAAAAGGACTTCTTCTCCAAGATGGTGGTGGATGCAGTGATGATGCTGGATGAGCTGCTGCCACTTAAGATGATTGGCATGAAGAAAGTTCAAGGTGGAGCTTTGGAGGTGAGAACTCGGCTTTTACTTATAACAAGGATATCGGTGTGGGATTCTTTTAGGGTTGCATGGTATGACGTGATGTCTTTTTGCTCGCGTTTGTATCCAATTATAATAGAAATTAAATTAATTTATTAAAACATATTAATGTTTAATGCAAATGACATTCTGATAAAAGTGCTAAAAATGTCAAGTTGTTCCAAGGTTGCTGGAACTCAATATCAGTATGGAGTTTCTACATAATGTCAAATATAATTTTTTAAATAAATGGATTTTCTGGTTAAATAAATAAACTGTTATAATCTGTATGTGCGTATACCGCATATTCTTATAAACTCTGCTGAATGTATTTTGGAGTAAGCCTACTGTTTGGTTCTGCAGGACTCTCAGCTGGTGGCTGGTGTGGCCTTTAAAAAGACCTTCTCTTACGCTGGCTTTGAGATGCAGCCTAAGCGTTACGATAATCCTAAAATCGCTCTGCTCAACATTGAGCTGGAGCTGAAAGCGGAGAAGGAAAACGCTGAAGTCCGTGTCAGCAACGTGGAGGTTTGTATATGCACATGCTCGCCATGTGATCTTCTACACTAAGCTCTCGGTTTTCCGATTGTTTGGTTGGTTGTGCTATCCATCTCTTTTGCAGATTTGGTTCTAAATAGTAAATTTAAGTGGAATAATTTTAAACAAATTTTTATCATTTCTAACTTTGAACATAAGGCTTTATGTATTTTGATATTATTGTGTGTAAGAAGTATTTTTTTTATTATTATTATTATGATGCACATTGTCCAAATTATCTTTGTGTACGTCTGTGTTCTGTCCTTCAGGACTATCAAGCCATTGTGGATGCAGAATGGAACATCCTTTATGATAAGCTGGAGAAGATTTACAAGTCTGGAGCTAAAGTGGTGCTGTCCAAACTGCCCATTGGAGATGTTGCTACACAGTACTTTGCAGATAGAGATCTGTTCTGCGCTGGCCGGGTCCAGGAGGAGGATCTGAAGAGAACCATGATGGTATGAAAGATTCGTCTGCTTGTCCTGACTTTTCTTGTCTGTGATCTATCTTCTGCTGCTCTTTTATCCTGTCTGTCTGTCTGTCTATTTTATCTAATCTAATCTAATCTGTTAGTGAGTGGTTAGGATTGTATTAATTTTGAGTAGTTGTTTAAGCATGACTAGGAATGTACTTGGTACTAAATATAAATATATATGAATGCCTATATAAATGTATGAAATGTTTTACCTATTAATGTGCATCCTGAGTAACCTAAGAAACTGAGTGACCATGGTGTGTCCTCTAGGCCTGCGGTGGCTCTATCCAGACCAGTGTTGGCTCCCTCACTGATGATGTGCTGGGTCGCTGTGTGCTCTTTGAGGAGGTGCAGGTTGGAGGAGATAGGTAAAGCTGGTTTATTCACACATTGTGGCGCGCTCTTCACGAATCATGTTTGTAATTACACATGAGATTAAGATGATCTTTAGTGCTGGTGACTGCAAAATAAATGTTTGTGGACTGAGCAAGTTTTTCCACTTCTCCAGGTACAACTTCTTCAAAGGCTGCCCCAAGGCCACGACCTGCACCTTCATCCTGAGGGGTGGAGCTGAACAGTTTATGGAGGAGACAGAGAGATCCCTTCATGATGCAATTATGATCGTACGCAGAGCCATCAAGGTGTGATGCAGATTATACTATATGCAAAATGTTTTTATTTTATTTGTTTATTATAAAATTGATGTATACAGTTTTGTCGAATTAAAACCCGCTTACTTGACCACAATTTGTAATATCTCGATTGCAGAGTGACTCAATTGTGGCTGGAGGTGGTGCTATAGAGATGGAGTTGTCAAAATATTTGAGGGATTATTCCAGGACCATCCCAGGCAAGCAGCAGCTTCTGATGGGAGCCTACGCTAAAGCACTGGAGATCATTCCCAGACAGCTGTGTGATAATGCTGGCTTTGATGCAACTAATATTCTGAACAAGCTCCGGGCCAAACATGCACAGGTAACAATACTGATGTGGTTATTCACAGTTTCTATAGCGTTATACAGTAACCTACTTTCCCAGGAGGAGGCCATTTGACTTACAATGCCAAGGGGACACAAGAACGGCTCTATGGTTGGTCAGCTGGCAACATTTTGATATTATTCCAAACATGAAGCTTTTTTTGGTGGAAACTGCACTAAAGCACATGAACATTGGAGTACCAGTGTACAAAGGATTACACACTGTTCACCATCATCTGAGACTGACCAAATATTATTCACCATTTTTACACTACATATTTCTGTTCTACAAAATCTACTTTGCAATTACAGCAATTGGTTGTTTTTAAAAAATAAAACTGTGTGGAACTTGAGTGCACTGATCTTCACGAACATGTAAATTGTTTAAGTAGATTTTTTTTTTTAATGTCTGGAGTATTAACGCGTTTGTATTAACGCGTTTACATTTTGTTTGTCTGGCAGGGTGGAGTGTGGTACGGTGTGGACGTGAACAATGAGGACATCGCTGATAATTTCCAGGCGTGTGTGTGGGAACCATCCGTTGTGCGCATCAACGCTCTGACCGCTGCGTCTGAGGCTGCCTGCCTCATTCTGTCTGTGGATGAGACCATCAAGAACCCCCGCTCTGGTGGCGACGGCCCTCCAGCACCTGGTGGAAGAGGCAGGGGTCGTGGTAGACCTCATGCCCACTAGAATTCCTCAGACACACATGCACCAACCCTGCGCACAACAGCTTTTTATGTGTAGCCTCTGGACTGTTAGATCATCTAAGGAATGCAGTTTTGGTCCCATTTAACTTTCTAACCTGTTTCTGAATGCCTACATCATTATTAACTGTTGTGTCGGCTGCTGGTTATGGAGCACAAAAGAAAGTGCAGAGTGTTTAATTAATCACTAAAGTTTATGCATATGGTTTGTAAGTAAAATGGGATTTAGGCTGTTTACCTTGCGGCTGCTTGGTTTGTTATAGTCTGATCACACACAAGGACTTACCGGTTTGTGAAATTGTAGAAGCACTGATACTGGACTTTGAGCCAGACTGCAGGATGTTCCCATGTTGTCATTCGATGGAACTATTTATTGGACCATTAAAATCCGTACTTTCACATTTCAACTGCTGTCTTGTGATTTCTTTATTTACATGCTGGTGCTCTGTAAGATTTTAGCAGCATATCCTCAAACCTTTTATATACTGTTTGCAAGTGGAGTACTGCACTTTAATATAGTGGTTAAAGCAGTTTGATGGACTGGTTGTACCAAAGATACTAGAATAGGTTTTGTGTTCATAATGTGTATTTATACATATTCAAAGTTAATGCATAGCAAAAAAAAAAAAGTACTATTTAAGGAAATGAGGATATTTGTGTACATTTGTAATGTGTTTCCTAAGATTTCTAGCTTTTCATTATGTTTTGAGGTGACTGTTTTTTCCCCAAGCCGCTAGATGGCGGTGTTGGTTTAATACAAAAACGCTGATTGGGAAAATGCATGAGTTCATTATGAAAAAAAAAAAGCCTACTTAAACATAACTCTCAGCAATAGTAACAGTATACAAAAATAAGGTTTTTAAGTGGTTTTGTAACTAATGATGATACGGTTTGATAAACTGAAAACATTCAGGCACCCCAATGGGCAAATTAGTCTCTAAAATTGTTCTTATAGCTACCATCTTCAAAGCATGGTTAGTTGGACAGGAAGTCAATAGAGGCCTTGACCTGTCCCCCTGTGGCCAGGTCTACAGCAGTCACTTTAATTTCGGTGTCTCCGAACTGCATGGTGGCTCGTATCTCCCTGCGCTCAAGTGCTCCGGCGTTCACACTGTTGCCGATGGCGTTTGTCTCTGACTCGGGCAAATCCAGAGTTATGGTGCCACACTTTCTTACTCCAGCATCTGTAATGTACACCACATCATCACTGGTGCAGCAGTAAATATTTAATATAATCTTTTTTTGTCCCACTCTGGCTGGGGTGTAGCTCCGCCTAACCACCTCTCCCAAGGCCACAGACTGGTCAGTGCAAACGAAACGATCGAGGATGTCTGTGCACCACTGACGGCCATCTTTGATGAGAAGTTTCTCATGTGGATGACGACCTTCAACAAAGCGGTTCAAGACACCGACTCCGTACGTTAACGGGCACCGGCGCACTCGCACGACTGTGGGGTCCAAGCCAAACAGCACTGCCCCCTTCAAAATGGTAAGACCCACATCCTGGGGTATGATGATCCGACAGCGCTGGCCCAGTGTATTCTGGACCGCACGTTGGAGCATAGGAGACTCAGCGAAGCCACCGACCAAAAAGAGGAAGCTTACATTCTTTACTTCCTCCTTCTCCATCAGGTCCTCTATTGGAAAAGAGGGGAAAAAGTTTACTCAGCTGTCTTTAAGATCATTGTTTTTCACATTTGTATCTTTTTTTTTTGTCTTACCAATGTGTTTGATGATCTTTGTAATGGTAGGCTGAAAAAGCTCATTTGTCGCCTCTGCCGTGAGCCTTAGCATCCCTTGAGAAGACCATTTTACTATATTCATACTGAAAAAAGACACCCAGATGAATGATCTGACATTCCAAAGTAAAATGCATACGTATGTACTGCACTATTAGTCTTATTAAATCTATATTTCTGAGCCATACTTGCTCTTGCGTAATGCTGTCTCCACGCTCTGGCCGCAGTGCCTCTTGTAGAAGTCGATGAAGGAAAAGGGTAAGGAAATGTTGAGTGCACTCGTTCTGCTTGGGGCTGCTGTGCGTTTGCGGGCCTCGAAGGCGATGGTCAGATCCACCCAGGCAGCTGGACGCTTGGCTTTAAATGTTCCAATGAATTCTGTCCCAAATATCTTACACAGCATGGCCTCAAAAGCCAGGTCTACACCTACAGCGCCGTACGGACCTCCTGATAAACGCAATGGAATTACTCGAGTGCTTACTGCACTATATTGCACAAAAAAAAAAACTATAGTACACTGAAATAGTACACTGGTTCATGGATTTGGGGTTTATTATAAATATCATGCGACTTAAATAAACACTCTTGCATATTGTAAGTACCATTATGTAACCAAAAGGAAAAATAAGTTTAAATTTGATTTGTTCATTTCTTTAAGAGATTTGAAGGCTGTTTCTGTGAGGGAAAGAGTTTGAAACAGTTTATTTTCCTTCTGCTTTAATACCACAACACCTAAGAAAGGTGTAAGTAATGGGAAAAAAAATAGTTTACTATGTATAATAATAATAATAATGATGATAATAAACGTTACAATATATTGCATATTTTGATTGATTATAGATTTAACACCTGCTCTTAGACCTCCACTGTACGTGCGCTTTGTAGAAATGTTAATCTGTTCCTGGATCAGAGAATCGCCAAATTCTTTTCTATTGTAATAATAGTACGAGATTAAATCAAAATATGCTATGGTAAGTAAGAGATTTAAGAATTTAGTTAGAACACTTGCATCAACAAATCAGACGGAATATTATAACTATGAAATAAACTAGATTCTACTTTTTTATTACATAGTAATACAGTATCGCATCCAATCGGTCATTCGTCACAGGTTTTTATTGGCACATTGTTTTTAAACAGGATGTGAATTTCTTTTGCCAAAATACAGAAAACTGTGCTGTGATGGAATGTCTGTAGTAATTCTAAGCACATGGCTCTATCACTCCCGTACTCACCTGATGCTTTGTACAGCTCCTTTAATGTTCCCTGAGGCTGCTCAATTTGATGTACTGTGAGATCCACTGTCCCGCCACCACAGTCTGCCACCATGTACTTGTCACCTACAACAACATGCATGCAGTTTGCAGTTTGCGTACATTCTGTAGTAAAGTGTAAAGTTTCACTGTGTAAGAGAATAAAGGGAACATAAAGGGCACAGTGTGTGGGCATAAAGCAGGAACAGGAGAAATGAGAGCATGCTGCCTCTTACTTATTTCAATTCAAATTAGTTTCTTAGAATTTTAAATGAGCTCACAAACAAATACATGCTGCCTCTCTTTAGAGGCCTCCATTCCCAGGGGGACCACCCGCAACCATCTTACTATGAGGGTGTACTGGACAAAACTGTCAAACGGTCATGCAAACCCCCAATTAAATTCATCACTAACAAGGCAAAATTTATATATTTTTTGTTTTTGTGTGATGTCTTGGCACACATTCTGTATTTCAGTGTGTCTCTCTGTTCTACCCTCTCACTCTCTCTTACTGGCTCGCTCCTCCTCTTTCTTGGCAGGAAACATCTGGACCTGAAGTACTGATTATTTTGACCTGGACCTCCTGAGCTTGCCTGGCAAGGAATAGCATGTTTTAAAATACACACACCCCCACAAAGCACCTCCACGTCCATATAGAGAACGAAGCCAGAAATAACATACATGCGATTACTGGTACATTCAAATATGAGTTTAAAATTACAGCAGAACATGTAATTGTAAATATCCAAATCAACAGGAATTGTTTATCTGCCCCACTTATTCACAGATTCATTTGTATTATACATCAGGTACAGGATGTGTGGAAATGGTGAATGGCTTTTTTGCCTCCCTGGTGTAATAGACCGATATTGTGGCTTTCTCAGGAAATGAAATGCTGTGTACTCTGGTGTGTTTGTGTGTGGGTTTAGTTTGGCTGGTTTTAGATGCTGAAATGGTCATGGTTGGGCAGTCTGATTTGTGTTTGTTGTATCAATGTCAGAAAATGCCTGGTTACAGTTCCCCCCATTGGCTTTTTAATAAGCCGAACCATTTCATCTGTGAATGCTGTTTGCCTGCTTCTCTCAGTTGCTGCCAATCTCTGAGACAATACACAAGTGGAATGTGAATATGTTGTGACATAGAGGTGATTATAGGTGATTAGGAAGGGCATCCAGCATAAAAACATGTGCCAAATCAAACATGCGGATGATCCGCTGTTGCGACCCCTAATGGGAGAAGCCGAAAGAAAGTTTATTATATATGTGTACATGTTTCTTACCTGTCTTCATCTCAGACCACAGTTCCCCAGTTCCACTCTCAACAAGGAATGTTCGGCTGTGTCTGGCCCTGCGAAGCTGTTCACGTGCTGTAATGTACAAACATAGACTTCACTCTCTAATCTGTGAAGCGTCGTTACTAATCAGCAGCAAATGGCTTTCATTAGCAAAAACCACATTACAACAAGAGATGGCATGGAAATCGAGAAAACTATCAAAGCTCACATTTTTCATGACCATGATCTCTTTTTTCTTAAACGCCCACTTTTCACTATGGTTCGGCTGAGCTGACATGACTGCATGGCATTTGTGTGGTGTAAAAGCAGCGGCTTAAATTACAGTAAATGCTTACCGATGACCTACTCAAGGAGGTCTGGATTCTCGTTCTGTCTGATGAAAATGAGTGTGTGTATTCCAGGGGGAATGTTTTTATTGTTGCTGTAAAGCAAAGCATTTCCTCACTTAACGCTGATCATATTAACTGTGACCGTTCGTTTCAGCTGAACTTCAGCCAGTGCATTTAAGTTACAACTGTACCATATAAGCCTTTTTTTGCCTTGCATAATGCATTTGCAAGAAAGAGAAGTTATTTGCTCAAATCGCTGTAAAACGGTTTACATTTAGCAGATACTCTTATACAGAGCGAGATGCAAAAATGCTTTGTAGTCTTTTTTCAGAATATATCCTCATGTTAAGCTAAACCTTGTCAGAGAGGAGTTAGTAAGAGTAGATACAGCAACCAGAACAGTCTAGATTTTTTTTTTTCCTATAAAGTACTTAATAAGTGCTTACAGAAGACATCTAGGGAAAGCTGGGACGGAGATAAGACTTAATAAATAATTACCAATGTGCTTGTTGTACTTTCACATCATGCCCTCCTTTGCTTTTATAAGATCTTTTACACTTCTGGGAAGGCTTTTCACTCAAATTTGGAGTGTGACTGTGGGTATTTGTGCTCATTCAGCTGTAAGATTATTAGTGAGGTCTGGCAGTGAGCTGCAGTAAGGAGGCATGAAGCGTAGTCAGCATTCAAATGTATCCTAAATATGTTCACTCAAGTTCTTCCATTTTAACTTCATTGATCATGCATTGTACTTTCTGGTCCAATGCAGGATCAATCTGGTCCAGTAATGCAGCTCTTTCTGCATTACTGGACCAGATTTAAGCCTCTTAGTTCCAGTGAAGAGAAATTGCAATGCTACAGCATACAAAGACATTCTGTACAATTGTGTGCTTCCACCATCGTGGCAACAGTTCGGGGAAAACCCATCAATGATTTAAATCGAATGTGGGCAGCTATTGGAAGCCAGTGTAGGGAATGCAGCAATAGCATGATGTAGTAAAACATGGGGAATTTACAGACAAATCATGCACATCTTTCCATATTATCACTGTTACTGAATGTAGACTATTCAAAACTATAAAACCCCTTGTGCCTCTGAGAGCCTTAAAAAAGGTTCTATATAGAATTTTTGGCACCATTTGCAAGAACCCGTAACTATAAATCCAACTTTTAAAGATCCGTTTTTTTTTCTAATACTGCAGCTATTTATTACAACATACCTTATAGTGCATTAAAAACGAACCACTCAGATGTCTTGAACAAAATATGTAAATGAATGCAAATCTTTACAAATGTGCGTTCCTGAATTTCAGAGCTGGCACCGGGCTTTAGTGGCAGTCTGGAAACCATTTTCAGTATGGAACAACATTAAAGAAATAAAGAAATGAGAGAAGAGAAAGGAAAGGAAAAGAAAACAAAAAATTCAATTTGGAAAGTAATGACTTCCAATCCTGGCTGACATCATTGCAACCAAAAGCTGACCAAATCTGTCAGTTTCACTATATAAGGACAACCTGAATATGTAATATGAGGATTTGTGTTTGTGTGTGTGTGTGTGTGTGTGTGTGTGTGTGTGTGTGTGTGTGTGTGTGTGTGTGTGTGTGAGTGTATAATGATGATCAGTAATAAGGATTATTCTGGATCTTGGATGCATGCGTGCAATCAGACAAAGTGGATGGAAAATTGTAAAGTATATTTGCAGTTGCTGAAACATTTGCCATTGTGCTTTGTATAGGTGATTTATTTGTAAAACGCTTTTTGTTTATAAGTGTGCAATGAAAAGTGTACTATAAGTGTACAGCTTCAAAAAAGGCACTTCTCAGATTTAAGAGTGAAAGACGTAGAGGGGGAAAACCAACCTGAAACGATTTTAATGCCAAACATGTTTTTGGGACTGGGAGAGCAGGGAGCCATCATTCAAACACTTGTGGATTTTAAAGAGAAAAAAGAAAGGGGCATGGGTTTAAAGAAAAGGGCAGGCATGTGGAGTAAATGTGAAATGTTTGACTGAACAGACTAAAAGAGGCTGAGATCATGATCCAACAACACCTTGTTCCAATTATGCGTGTGTGGTGTATGTGTGTGTATATGTGTGTGTTGGGGGGTATAAGCTTTTGTCTTTATGCTGTGAGTTTGTACAAGCTTATGTAAGGGAGAAAGCTTCAAAGATTAATAGCATGTTTTGTTTAGGAATAGCCGCATAAACAATAGGGGTTTTATTGTCTTATGATAGATGCTGATGGTGGTTTACTTGAGGAAAATAATAGTCCGGGCCCCCACTTTCTCCCTCTCGCTCTGTCCTAATGTAAACCACATGCTGTTTTACTATACCCCTCTGATTGAACCCCCCTTAGCTCTCTATCTGGTCCTACATTTACTCTGACACACGCACAAAAGAAGGACACAATATTTCCCTTAGAAACCACAACCCCACCATGGGATGAAAGCCCATCTTGATTTCCCAGACCATGAAGATGTTTTGCATCCCATGTTAATGCAGGAAAGTGATTTGCTTTGTACTGGAGCTTTGCCCAGAGTGTCCTTTGTACAATCATGTTTATCGTAAAAAAAAAAAAACAACGTTTAAAAAAAAGGGCAGTGTTTTTGGGAAGAGAAAAAAGGTCCAATACCTTGCCTGAAGCTGGAATCAAAGGGACGGGGCCCATCCAGGTCCAGGCCATTGGTCATTGGTCTCTGGCTAAGGTCAATGACCTGATGAAGGCGGAGCTTTCTGCAATAGATTGAGGCAGCTTCAGGTTCAAGTGCAATAAGCAGCTGCTCAGCCGAGTCTCTGGCCACAAGACCTGCCTGCAGAAAGAGAAAACAAAAGGGGATTAATGTTTAAACAAGTAACAGTATCTAAAGCCTTGTGTCAATGCTGCTTTACTGATCTGTGCTACACAAAGACAAAACGAAGCTTTTTAAAGTAAGCCACAACAATAAATTAAATGCCATGTTTTTCTTAATTTTTCTCCATCCTTCTCTCCCCTTTCTCCCTCACTGTCTTCCAGTCTCTCTCATGCTTGGCCGGAGCAGGTGTGGTTTCCTGTATTTGTGCAACCGTCTCACGTATTGTTTAATCTCAGAGCCACTACCAGGAGGAAACTACGCCCCTCTCGATGCCTCAAAACCAAGAAGAGCCATGTAGCCATGAGGAAACGCTAACTGTATTAGTGGAAATAGTGAATTGAGAGGAGAAATGAATGAGAAAGTGTGATGGATGATGGGTTGTCACACACCCTCACCACATTCTTATTGGTGTGCGCATTCCTTTTTACACACACATACACACACATTTCCTGAAAATTCATCTATAGACTAGAGACATTGTGTGGCGCGTCATTGTGTGTGTGTGTGTGTGTGTGTGTGTGTGTGTGTGTGTGTGTGTGTGTGTGTGTGTGTGTGTGTGTGTGTGTGTGTGTGTGTCGATGTATGCCCCTTGGTTATACACAGATGGTTCGAGTTCAAGTGGATTACCAGGTAAGCAGCCTCTCTCATGAACTGCTTGGCTGGTTGTCTCCACACAGCAGGAACAGTGATGACCCATCTCACTTCATCGCCCTCCAGTACAGATGAACACTGGTCCTTCACCTCCTACACATATCAAAATGAAAAACTATGGTTAACGTTAATACTTCCACCATCTTCAGAAAAAGACATTTCCATTACAGATTCACATTTAGTCTAGCATATGTCACAAAAAAGAAAAAACTACTGAGGTGTCATATAAAAGACATATAAAGTTTTGAAAAAAATTATTTTATAAGTAGTCATACCCTGAAGGTTGGGTGCTGATTTGTACAAATGCTAAAGTAATCTACTTGGTGGAAAAAATGGAATGAAAAATCAAATGTGAGAACAAAACAGTCAATGCAGGGAGATGAAAATAGGGTGAAAGGTGAGGATTTTGTTCTGTTGCCTGTTTTTATTTTCTGGACCTTTGCAAAAAGAACTAAGATAAAAATCTATAGTTCACTATAAACTGTAACCTGTAATCTAATATTTACTTCACCCAGGCCACACTATATAGTAAACATGCACTGTGTAATTGAATTCTTTTCATTACTGGAAGTCTGGATTACATTAAATTGCTCATATACCAAACGGATCAAAGATTTACATGGTCAGATTGGATGCTGGTGTTTACCCATAAGGTTCAAAAAGTAAAAGGAAGATGGTTGAGATAAGATGAAGCACACAGCGCATACTGATTCCACCAGATTAGCCATGTATAACTAAAGCATGAGGACTACCTGCTTAAATTCTTAACCTTACCGTTCCTTTTAATTGCTTTTATTTCAAATCAACACTATATATTGAATGATGTATTTGTGTGCTACTGTGTGTCTTAGGAATAAGTGAGATGTGACAGTTTCATGAAGTAAAACTGAGAGAATAAAAGCACATTTTTAAACTTACTTTTAAAACATGCTCCCGGAAGAATCTTAAAGCATGTGCAAAAACCTCAATGGCCCGAACTCTCCTTCCGCTCACTGACTCCAGCTCTGTCATCATTGTGAGGTCCTATAAAACAGAACAACATGCTGCAAAAACTCCCCATTTCTTTTTTAACCACTCAGGCTTTAAATTAATGTTTCCAATAAATGTTCTTGCCATTTAATTTCCTTAATGCAAACCAACACCCAGACATACTGCACTTTTATGCAATTCAACAGAAGAATCCACCAAATATAATATTCGTACACTAGTGCTATGAATCTTCATCTTGAACTTGTCGAAGTAGAGCCAGTGTTTAGCTTCTTCAGGATCCAAATCATGGTAGCTGTCTCGTGCTGCAAATCCGAAACTGTGGAAGCGCAGCTCAGGGGTCAGCAGCAAGCAGGTCGGGCTCTTCTGATTTGCCACACCCGGATCTCCACCCTCCCATCGCCTGTGGAAATTAAAAGATGATGCTGTTAAGAAATAGAAGTATTTGGGAAAGATTATGCTCTAAAGCATGGACAGAAATGGCGGGTGGGCTTGTCATTGGTGCTGATGTATTTCCTCAGTCAAAACACTCTGTAGAAGTAAATTGCAGGTTGATAACTTAGTAAAAGAAGTTTGGTCAATAAAAAGCTTTTCATTTACCTCATCATATGGATAACCTCTGGGTCCTCTGTGAAACTGAAGGCATAGCCACTGGACGTAGTGCCAAAATCAATAGCCACCACTACAGAAAACGGGCTTGCAACACGTGGTCTCATCTCAGCCCTCTGCAGGGAGGGAAGGTGGGAGAGAAAGATTTTAAAAGATTTTGGTATGAGGAGGAACATGATAACATTTTCAACCAAAAACTATTTGGTGTATGTCCATTGAGGAAGAGAAAAAGGAGTCTTTAAAATCCTGAAAACTTTGCTGTGACCTTGTCTCAAGGAGCTGTGGTTATCAGATCTACAGCTCTGCCTGGTACTGATATAAACAGCATCCCCTCTCTCTCACACCTTCCACCCCCCCCCCCCCCTCTCTCTTTCTCTGATCCTATCAAAAACTACATTAAGGGAAAATTTACATTCCAGGCTTGGATTTAATATATATATATCAAATTAAATGTGTTTTAATTGTTTAAAAAGGTTGACTCTGGATTCAAATGTCTTAGAGGCTCCTACCGTGTGTGTATAAAGACTAATTTAGGTTTTGGTTTAAAAAGGTACATACGAGGTATTTAGAAAAAATATAATTGCAGACCGTGCAAATGGTCGTTTTTGATTTATTGGTACTGAGCTTTAAAACAGTGGTCAGATTTGTCTTTGCACTATTATGGTTAACAGCAAAAATGTGAACGTGGCACCTGATCTGAGATTAGTATGTGGCGCCATACCGGAGAGGGCGAGGGAGTGATTGGAGCGATACTGCAGTCGTTTCTGTAGGGAGAAGGAGAGCTGCTTGGAGATGTAGACCTGGATCTGTCATCATCTAGAAGAGAAGAGAGGAAGAGATCAATTTTCAAAACCTGGAGTGCACACACTTGCATATAAACACACACACACACACACACACACACACACACACACACACACACACACACACACACACACACACACACACACACATATATATATATATATAGCTAATTGTTTTGGTTTAGGAATCTAAATCTATTTTTCTGGCCCATAAAATTAGTTTTACACCCAGTTTTATTGTAGCTCACCTCAGACAAAGCAAATGGTTTTCTAAATGACAAACTGATGCTTTATAACTTTCTGGATATATCACAACTGGTGAAAGTATTTATAAAATGCAGAATGGCTTTTCATACCTACATGTCAGCAAATTATCACTTCTCTCTCATTCGCTTCTAAACTCTGCTGGAAAAAATTTACCACTTACTACATTAAGTAGACCAATATCAGGTTACAGTATTTTGCTGAGGTTTCTAATTATTGATGAATTCCAAACCACTTGAAAGGCTGCATGACCTTATGCCATCGTTATAAAAACTTACTAAATTGACTATCTTAAATGAGTTTTTAAATAATCCACAAATGCGCGTACATGTGTGTACATGTGCGCACAATGACATACACACGATGAATAACTCACTCATGACAATGACTGGAATCTTATCACATGCAAACACACACGCATATCACAGAGGGGATGTTAGATAAGGATATGCCACACCTATGTGAACCACAACACCCCACTAGCAGAATCTGTTTAACATCATTTATCAAATAATATTTCATCAGAATCTATTTATGATTATCACCATTCTTCAGTAGCATCACTCTATTTCATATTTTAACATTGAGTGTTACAGAAGGATGCAGCAAATACCGTTGTGTTAGTCTGATACATAAATAAAATAGATGGCCGAAAAATCTATAGAATATGAGCCAAATTAAGTCTTATTAATTATTGGCTTGTATTGGTATTGTAGCAGGTTCAAAAATCAAAGTGTGAAACCATTTTTGTAAAAGTAAATAAAAGTGTTACTACCTTAGACTTTAAACTTTTCAGAATTTCCATTAATAAGAAATTGAACTTAAGACATACCAATCACTTCATTAGGAGCGCCTGGAAATTTATGCAATTATCTACCTAACTAATCATGTGGCAGCAGCACAGGCATAAAACACATATACACAGATAAAGAGCAATCAATTTAATGTGTTCACATCGAACGTCAGCAAGTGCACAAAAGTGTCCATGGCACCAGTGGTGCAAGACGGGTTTGTTTAAGTATTTTAGAAACTGCTGATCTAATCGGGAATTTACAAAGGAGCCTTTTAGAGTGCAAAACAAGAAACAAAATAAAAAAATCTAGTGGGTGGAAGCTCTGAAGGTGGAAACACTTTAATCTTCAGGGAGGTCAGAGGAAAATGCTTAAACTGATACAAAGTGGCATGAAGTTTATTGTAAATCAAATGACTAATATCTTCAACCATGGTGAGAAAAGCAGAGTGCAGGATGCATCTCAGAATGTGTAACACACCGAGACCTTGCAGCTGATAAGGGCTATAAGGGCTAAAAAGTTTGGATAGTATAATTATACCTGGGACCTGGAGACTGTTAGTGCTGGGCTGCAGGAGTTCTGCCATCATGGAGGAGACAGAGCTGTCACAGCCTGGTTAGAACAGGAATACTATTAATAGATTATAGCATCAGTGTAAACTCATATATTGAACAGCATAACAAAAAAATTTTTTATTTCTTTCCTTTTTATTGGTTCTTTGGTCCAAAAGAGAGTTAGAGGTAGAGAGAGAGAGAGAGAGAGAGAGAGGGGGGGGGGGTGTTTGTATATTTTACTGTCAAGAACAAAACTCACAGCCACTTTTCCACACCATTAACACCAGCTGTCTCTATGTCCACTCACACAGGCACTTGAAGGTTTTGTGCAACTCTTTAACAATGGTGCAGTATACAATACCTTTTGATTATAATTATACCTACAAGTGAGACTTTGCCCAGTTGGGTGGCAGCAAAGGAAAAGCCATTATTTATGTTCTCCAAAACCTTCATAAGATACTAAATTTGGCCTAGCACATACTGTGTAAATAATACAAGCTTTTGGTGGAAGTGCTCCACCTTAATGTCTCTCACAGCCCATCTTCCATTTTCCCGTTCATCTCTACTACAAGTTCCCAATAACAAAAGGTAAGCTACACAAACTCCCGCTTAGGAATCCCATCAGCGTTCATTCAAGCCATTATACTGCACATGATGAAAATACAAAATCACCCAACAATGCACAAGACAATTGGTGCAAAAGTTCCTTTGCAATGCACTTTTTCGAGTTACTCACATACACCTGATTTAGTCCAACTCTTGCAGCAGTTTAGTGTATAGTGACGTGAAAGTAACAGTGTCTTCTCTAGAATTAGTAAAGGCTTTAGAGAATAAAATCAATAAAAGACTAGAATAAAATATATCAACTCACCCCTGTGTTGATGGACCAATGTTCTAGTCTTTGTGACCAATTACTCAAACAATTTGAATAGAAAATTTAACTGACCAACAGAAAATATGATGAAATATCCAACTGGAGATGCGAAGAATTCAGATCAAACAAAGGCTCAATTAGAGTGTGCTTAGAGTTTGAGTTTCATTAAAATAAAAAAACTAAAAGCTTCTCAGTCTACAGACCAGATTAAAGAATTCCTTTTCACTCCCTTGCCGTGTGTTCCCTCCTGTGTCTGTATCCAGGCTCTCAATCCCTTAACTGCACAGGAATGTCAGAGAGGAAAGGGTGATAAAGAGGGAGTCACAACTACACATGCATTTTAGTTAGCTCTGGAGGCTTTCATAGTGCAGAGGAGAGGGGAGGAGAGAGTGACTTCATAGGGGATCATATTCAATGACCATGTGCATATGTGTGTGTGTGTGTGTGTGTGTGTGTGTGTGTGTGTGTGTGTGTGTGTGTGTGTGTGTGTGTGTGTGTGTGTGTGTGTGTGTGTGTGTGTGAGTGTGTGTGTAGAGGGAGGAGAGTGTTTAGAGTGGCAGTACAGAGTGATTAAGTCATCTGCTCCCCCTTTCCTCTTCTTCCTCCCTCCACACCCCCTACATCAGAACCTCTGTTTTTCCTCCCAACCCGGCAGCCCCTGTCTTGCCTCGACTTTCTTCCTGTCTTCTCCACATTCTTTTTCATCTTTTGCCCTCTTCACATCCTCATCCTTTCCCATCTGTTTCTTTCTCCATATTGCTCAGTGTCATATTGCAGCTTTGCAAATTTTAACCCAAGGCAGAATCAGAGATTATTCAGTTTGACAGCACTATTTGTGGTCTTAAAGACTTTTCTTCTTTTGAGGGACTTGATGCATAAACATCATGAATATCAGCTGTAGAGTGCCAAAATATGGGATGAATCTTTATTGGATAGTCAAAAATATAGTCAAAAGTAGGAATATGCAATAATGGGGCATAGCTGAAATTGTACTGAATGGTATAATACCCAGTACATATTAGCTTATTGTTGCCATCTTTAAATAAAATCATCCGCATAATTAATAATGTCAAGTCAATGTCAAAAATATGTTTGCAATATAAGGCAGCTGATTGCAAAAAATTGCTAAACATGTTTGAATGCATGAAGCCTTAAAACTAAAATCCACTTACCATTTAGGTGTAATGCAAATGTCAGTATCTAAATAAATATATATATACAGTATATATGTGTGTGTGTGTATACTGTATATATATATATATATATATACAGTATACACACACACACACACACACACACACACACACACACACACACACACACACACATACACACACACACATATATATATATACTTTCTCAGGTGTTCAAATACTTATTTGCAGCTGTACAAATAAATAGTTTAAAAATCATATATTGTGATTTCTGGATTTTTTTTTTTAGATTATGTCTCTCACAGTGGACATGCACCTACGATGACAATTTCAGACCCCTCCATGATTTCTAAGTGGGAGAACTTGCAAAATAGCAGGGTGTTCAAATACTTATTTTCCTCACTGTATGTATGTATATATATATATATATATATATATATATATATATATATATATATATATATATATATATATATATATATGTATATATATATATATATATATATATATATATATATATATATATATATATATATATATATATATATATATATATATATATATATATACTGTAAACACACACACACACACACACACACACATATATATATAGTTTTGACCTTTTCTTATGAAGACAGAAGAGTATTAATGTAGTTGGACCTGTCTCTCATCCTAGAAGTCGTATATTTTGTTTATAAGCACAAATAGCAACACATACACACAATCCTTATTACTGCTTGCAATTAGGTCTCGACAGAATTCTGAAAGTATTATACACAACACACTTTAGCACAAGAAAAAGCCTGCACATTCTCGGTTTTGCCCCATTTCAAAATTGATTTATTTTGGCCAGGTCTGGAGACCATTACTAATGCCAGTGTGTGAGGCCCCTGTAAGGGGACTCATGCAAATCACTCTTACATTCATCTTTATCCCCACATCAAACCGTCTATGTTTATATACTGTATATTTATATCCTGATTAAATAATATTCAGTGGAAATCAAGTGATATTTCACTTATATTGCACATTTGCTGCACGATTATAGAGAGCATAATGTTAAAATAATAATAATAACAAATAATAAATAATAACAAAAATGACTTGCTGTCTGCATTGCTCATGTCATAGTCATCAGCCAAAGTCATAGTCAACTGGTTCACACATAGAAGTTCTCTACCTTCTGTTTTATCTATCTACATCTATCAGCACGCAGACTTGTCCTTTCCCACCTTTGACTTAAACAGGAAATCAGTGAATCAACTGACAGGAAGTTCACCATATAGACCTGCTGCAAAATTGTTCGTGCTGTACATCGAACCAGGAAGTGATTTGTCTCTGACCCCAAACTTTTCCTGTATTGTTTGCCACCCTTCCGCTTTCTAATAGCCAACACCCAAAGCTGAGCAAGAGTTGTCTGGGACATGATGTCCACAGTCTACACAAACAGAGGGAAAAAAAGTTTTGTAGTTAATTCCACATTAATAGTGCTTTTACAGTTACAGGGGCAAAACCAGATTCCTCTGATATCTCTGGGTGTGTAGATGTGCAAACAAAAGTACTGGCATATCAAAAAAGCCAAAAGGTCTTTTCCACCCTCAAGTGTTCCTTCCTGACCAGACCAAGCTGTACACTGTGCTCTCATGCTACAAGCATATGGATGATTGTATACACATGTGTGTGTTGGTATAATGCATTTTGTTCTCCCACCCTTGGCTTTCCTGTCACAGATCTCCACCTTCAATGCATGCACACCCTCAGAAATATGCCCGTAGACACATATACAATCCTGTTGCACTAAAACCCAGACTTTTCATTTTACCCCCTTCCCCCAAAATGCTAAAATGAAATGACTTGCTGAAGGATCAAATCCACCTTCACCCTGCGTATGTGTGTGGCAGCTCCTAGGTTTTCTGCACATGTTGGTGTGTTGTAACACCTTTTGGTATGTGTGGAAGACAAAGTACAGAGAAAACGTTTATTTGTCGACATTTCGAAAATGAGCTTTGTGTGGTTTGTGTGTGCTAGATGTCTGTGTATGTCTGCACACACACAATTCTCCAGAGAGTGATTATGATTAATAGCCCCCTATAAGCATGCACCTAGCCCCTTCGACATGTCTTTTTAGACTAGGGCTTAAGAGGAGCTGAAGAATAAGGGTGCAGACAGCATGAAGCTTTCCATTTTACTCTTGTGCAATCTGGACCCCTCGACAGAGACCAAATAAATCAACACAACTCTTTCTTACCACACTGGAAAACTTTGATGCGTTTACAGCTGAGGTTTTACAGCAGATGCCAGAAACTTCTGCATTAAATCTCCAAGACTGTGCAAATTATATTTACATGTGGAGTCATTTTTACATTGTGGGTGCCCTGCTTTGCCCCTTAGACACACTCATAAAGAAAAACTCTCTTGTAGAAGAAAGCAGGGAATTTTATTGTTGTTGTTGTTTCCTAAATATTCTCTATTATCTGACAGTAGGATTGACTTTGCATTCCTGACACACAGACGTATGTAGGAGATGTACAGAAGATTTCACACATACAGGTTATTTTTAGGAATACACAAAGAACACAGATGGCTATGAATAGATTTTAATTAGCTAATGAGAGTAATTTAATTTATTTTAACTTATTAATAATTTAGTGGGTTTTTTAGTAGTTACACTTTCTTTATAGATCTGCTACACTATACTCTTTGAATTGCTGCGCTCGTACCAGACATTTGAAATAGACCGGATATTTGCAAGTTTTGTCTTCAAGAATATAGTATTTTATGATGAAGCTAGCTCACCTGGAACCTAAAACGCCAATCACATATGCTGCTAGTGCAAAAAGATGAGCTTTCTGAATTTGTCTCCAGTCACAAGACAATCTGACGATAGTATGCAGCTGACATAGTTTGTTCACTAGCACAAGATTCAGAAACTTTGGAGTCTGGAGTCAGTTTGATATCTGCACTTCTGTACACCAATTTAAAACAGAAAAACAAACTTGTTAAACACTGACACTATGTTGTAAAAGAGGCTGGTAGTGTGAAAGTAACAGAGAATCAGTGTACGGATTCCCCTTGTCCCTTGTCATTACTGGTGCTGTGCATTTTTGAAGAGTTTTAAACTTGAAATGTTGATGCTTATTTTCTGGAGACAGGTGAGTCAGATATCAGATGTAATACATGAAATTACAAAACTTTAATACATTTTTCACTTCTCATCACATGCAGTGATGTTGCCTATTTCTCTCTCTTTTTTAAAAGATGATGTCAAGTGATATTTCAAAGTTTTTAAATCCAGTTGATTCTGTTAGAAGCACAGAGATGCAGTGGGTCAAACAGCTTTATGTCATGTTTATGTCAGTGTGGACATTCCAAAATCATGCAAGGTGGACTGGATGAGGATAAATTCCTAGAACAATTTATAGGTGAATGAATCCCATCTACGGCCCAGTGTTTCAGGACAGGCTCCAGACTCATTACATCACTGACCAGGATAAATCAGTTATTAAACCCAAATGAAGGCATGAGTAGTAGTTTATGTATCAAAAATATTTTTCATATTCAATAGCTAAGAAATAATTGTCAAAATAGCCAATTTATACATCTGGATCAAAACAGAACACGGGGTATACAGAGGAGGCTGTATGGAAGTGATCAGTGTACTCAGTGCGCCGCCTGCAGGACACAAATAGAAATGTATGAAATGAATGTAAAAGTTGTGTATTATAGATGTGTTGTATATCGCTGTACTACACTGGAATTACTATAACTAATGAAGTATCTCTTGCTGTTTCGTTTCAAATGTGCTTGTACAATTCCCAATCAGTAAAAGCAGCTTCAAATAATGACAATAGCATGATTGTTGGTGCCAGATAAGACTAGTTTGAGCTGATCTTTCTCACACAAAAGTGTTTACTTTTCAATCAGGATGGTGCCATAAAAAAGGTCATCCAGTATGAATCATTTCTGCAGAAGTAAACGCCTTGTTGATTAGCGAGGGAAATAGAAAAGGGCCGGACTAGTCTGAGCTGGCAATGAGTAGCTTCAGATAATTCATATAGTCACTCTGTACAAATGTGGACAGCAGAAAAGCATCTCAGAAAGCAAATAGAACATTGGGACAGATGGGACAGATACATTTAAGTCCAAGGTTATTTCTATAGGGCTTTTCACAACGGACATTGCCTCTAAGCAGTTTTGCAGAACTTAAGATTTAAAGCGAATTATGTGTATTTATCCCTGATAAGCAGCCTGGGGTGACTGTGGCAAGAAAAAACTCCCTAGGTGAATGAGTAAGAAACCTTGAGAGGAACCAGACTCAAAAGAAGAACCATACTCATTTACAACAATACAAAACACTGGAGAGTAAGAACTACCATGAGCACCGCAGTGTGTGTGATTATGAGTAATGTCCTTTCTACAGTCTTACACATTTAGTTGACATTGTGGAA
>NC_139578.1:21139968-21227468 GCF_946808225.1 Silurus aristotelis
TTTTGTTATGTTATGTTATGTTATGTTTAATATGATATGATATGTTATGTTATGATATATGTTATGTAATGTATGTTGTTATGTTGTTTTGTTGTTATGTTATGTTATGATGTTGTTATGTTATGATATGATATGATATGATATGATATGATATGATATGATATGATATGATATATGTATGTTATTTTATGCTTTGTTATATGTTATGTTATGTTGTTTTGTTGTTATGTTGATATGTAATGTATGTTATGATATGTTATGATATGATATGATATGATATAATATAATATGATATGATATGATATGATATGATATGATATGATATGATATGATATGATATGATATGATATGATATGATATGTTATGTTATGTAATGTTGTTTTGTTGTTATGATATGATATGATATGATATGATATGATATGATATGATATGTAATGTATGTTATGTTATGTTTTGTTATGTTATTTTTGATATGATATGTATTGTATGTTATGTTATGATATGATATGATATGATATGTTGTTTTGTTATGTTATGATATGATATGAATTGATATGATATGTAATGTATGTTATGATATGTTATGTTATGTTATGTTATGATATAATATGTATGTTATGTTATGATATGTTATGTTATGTTATGTTGTTTTGTTGTTATGATATGATATGATATGATATGATATGATATGATATGATATGATATGTATGTTATGTTATGTTTTGTTATGTTTTGTTATGTTTTTATGTTATGTTATGTTATGTTATGTTATGTTATGTTATGTTATGTTATGTTGTGATATGATATGATTTGATATGATATGTAATGTATGTTATGATATGTTATGTTATGTTATGTTATGTTATGTTATGTTATGTTATGTTATGATATGATATGATATGTATGTTATGTTATGATATGTTATGTTATGTTATGTTGTTTTGTTGTTATGTTATGATATGATATGATATGATATGATATGATATGATATGATATGATATGATATGTAATGTATGTTATGTTATGATATGTTATGTTATGTTGTTTTGTTGTTATGTTATGTTATGTTATGTTATGTTATGTTATGTTATGTTATGTTATGATATGATATGATATGATATGTAATGTGTTATGTTATGTTATGTTATGTTTTGTTATGTTATGTTGTTTTGTTGTTATGTTATGTCATGTTATGTTATGTTATGTTATGTTATGATATGATATGATATGTAATGTGTTATGTTATGTTATGTTATGTTATGTTATGTTTTGTTATGTTATGTTATGTTATGTTATGTTATGTTATGTTATGTTATGTTTTGTTATGCTATGATATGTTATGTTATGTTATGTTGTTTTGTTGTTATGATATGATATATGATATGATATGATATGATATGATATGTAATGTATGTTATGTTATGTTATGTTATGTTATGTTATGTTATGTTATGTTATGTTTTGTTATGTTAATATATGATATGATATGATATGATATGAAACGTAATGTATGTTATGTTATATTATGTTGTTATGTTATGTTATGTTATGTTATGTTATGTTATGTTTTGTTATTATATGATATGATATGTCATGTATGTTATGTTATGATATGTTATGTTACGTTGTTATGTTATGATATGATATGATATGATATGATATGATATGATATGATATGATATGATATGTATGTTATGTTATGTTATGTTATGTTATGTTATGTTATGTTATGTTATGTTTGATATGATATGATATGTAATGTATGTTATGTTATGATATGTTAAGTTTTGTTATTTTGTTTTGTGATGAGATGATATGATATGTAATGTATGTTATTTTTTTATGTTATGTTATGTAATGTTGTTTTGTTGTTATGTTATGATATGATATGATATGATATATGATATGTAATATATGTTATGTTATGTTATGTTATGTTATGTTATGTTATGTTATATTATGTTATGTTGTTATGTTATGATATGATATGATATGATATGATATGATATGATATGATATGATATGATATGATATGATATGATATGAAATGTAATGTATGTTATGTTATATTATGTTGTTATGTTATGTTATGTTATGTTATGTTTTGTTATGATATGATATGATATGATATGTCATGTATGTTATGTTATGATATGTTATGTTATGTTATGTTGTTATGTTATGTTATGATATGATATGATATGATATGATATGATATGATATGTATGTTATGTTATTTTATGTTATGTTATGTTATGTTATGTTATGTTATGTTATGTTATGTTATGTTATGTTATGTTTGATATGATATGTAATGTATGTTATGTTATGATATGTTAAGTTTTGTTTTGTTATTTTGTTTTGTTATGTTATGATATGATATGTAATGTATGTTATTTTTTTATGTTATGTTATGTTATGTTGTTTTGTTGTTATGTTATGTTATGATATGATATGATATGTAATGTATGTTATGTTATGTTATGTTATGTTATGTTATGTTATGTTATGTTATGATATGATATATGATATGTAATATATGTTATGTTATGTTATGTTATATTATGTTATGTTGTTATGATATGATATGATATGATATGTATGTTATGTTATGTTATGTTATGATATGATATGATATGATATGATATGATATGATATGATATGATATGATATGATATGATATGTTATGTTATGTTATGTTTGATATGATATGTAATGTATGTTATGTTATGATATGTTAAGTTTTGTTTTGTTATTTTGTTTTGTTATGTTATGATATGATATGTAATGTATGTTATTTTTTTATGTTATGTTATGTTATGTTATGTTGTTTTGTTGTTATGTTATGTTATGATATGATATGATATGATATGATATGATATGATATGATATGATATGATATGTAATGTATGTTATGTTATGTTATGTTATGATATGATATGATATGATATGATATATGATATGTAATATATGTTATGTTATGTTATATTATGTTATGTTGTTATGTTATGATATGATATGATATGATATGATATGATATGATATGATATGATATGATATGATATGATATGATATGTATGTTATGATATGATATGATATGATATGATATGATATGATATGATATGTTATGTTATGTTATGTTATGTTATGTTATGTTATGCTATGTTATGTTCTGGCACCAAGGTGGTGGAATGAACTTCCCCTAAATGCGTCCCTGACTATCTTTAAGCGACGATTGAAGACCTACCTCTTCCTGAAACACTTAAATTACACTTTCCAAGTTTGCTTAGTAGAATTCAAGAGTTATATTTATATTAAGTTTGTAATCTTGCGTTCCAATGTAGATTTATTCATTACTAGAGACTCAAAGCACTTTTGTACTTTGCTCTGGATAAGCGGTCTGCTAAATGATGCAAATGTAAATGTAAATGTTATGTTATAGGTTATGTTATGTTATGTGTTATGTTATGTTATGTTATGTTATGTTATGTTATGTTATGTTATGTTATGTTATGTACCACATATATCAGTACATCTGTAGCAATTATCATTAACATTAATGTTTTGTTTGTATGTGTTCATGCACTGGTGGTGCTGCTGGGATCACCCTCGTGGTAAAGAAAACGCAAATTCAGCACATGCGTCACTAGGGGCCAATTCCTACAGTCTTATGCGGAAGTGCAGTGCAAAGGCGGAAATGAAAAAAGCCTACTTTTGTTCCAGAAGTAAACAACTGCAAATGTGTGAATAGAGGGGGAAAGTTATGGCTTTGTGGTTCCAAAAAACCATTAGCTCTCACCTGCTCACTTATTTTTTTATTTATTTTCATTTACCTTTATTTTTAACACTAGCCCTGTCTCAGGTGTCATTTGTTTTGAATAAAAAGCGGCAGTCAAATGAGCGCCTGCACTTTCAATATGTGTAGATTTTCACAGGCTTCAACGCTGATAACCTTCTACAACAAAAAGCATGGAAATGTTATTTTAAATAAATTTGTGTGTGAAAATAAATTCCTGTTATGATTGTATAATTACACGACAATGTGTTTCTGTGTTTGCGTTTGTTTGTGTCTGTTTGTGTCCTCTTTCTAGTGTTGATTCGTTTATACGGTTATTACTAGTGTCTGTATGTATTTTGTATTTTTTATTATCCTTATTATTCGTGTTGAAAAGGCAAAAATCTAGCAGAAAAAGGATTGCAATGTATTGGGCATTTCTCCACTATTTATTATAAGCAGAAATCATTCATGCATTTACTTTAATTGATTTTGAAAGATAACACTGTTGGAGAAAAAAAAGCCTGTGATGATGATGATGGTGTCTGGTGTGGAAGTGCTATAGGAAGCAGGGGGAAGCTCCAAAGCTGCGCACGCGCAGTCCGGAGTAGGAGGGGGCTGCCTGTTTGTTTAAGCGCCGACCACGTGACCATCGCGTCCCACTAACGCATTTATCCCACAGCAGTGAGCAGCTTCCATTACCCCGGGAGTGGAGGAATTATTTTCTTCGTGGATTTTGGTCGGGGTTTTTTTTGAGAGAGACCACAATGCCAGGTATATTCTTTTAACCCTTTTTTTTTTTTTACACATGTCTGATTTGGTGCATAGGTGTACATTTTATAAGGTTAAGGCGCGTGCTTTGGCTCGGACTTCATTAACTCCATCTTTGGACACACACTTCGTGCGGGTTTTTTTTTTTTTGCACTTTGTTAAAGCGGAGGGGAAACGACGTGAACGCAAACAAAAACAACAAAAAATAAAAACGCACACAACAAACACAAACACGAGCGCGCATGCACGGGAGCGCGCGTTTGTACCTCGGTGTACATTTTCAGACTTGCGCGCACCCAAGGACGGGAATATAGCAAAGAAATAACGCATTTATATATAAAATTCCCGATGTCGGTAGCCATGTTTGAGCTCCTATTTTCCCTCAGAAGGTCCTCTGAAACATTTTAGACCCATGGCTTTGTTAGTTCATGTTCCTCGACCTTTTGTTGATTCACCTTTTAGTTCATGTATAATGCGCGTCGCCCATTTCGTGCACTTATTTCTCTATGATTTATTCAAATGCTATCTTATGACCTAAATTTGTTTTGTATGGGTGTTCTGGAGCGTGTAATGGTCCACCAGATAGCTGTCTCACATAACGGCAACAACGTCCTTCACACAGGAAACACTGTAACCCCAAACACTAGCCAGCTAGCGTGCTCTTTGTTTTGACCCGACGTGTTTTCAGCAGGCAGGACTACAGGACACACTGAAATCCCCCTTGAATTGCTTTGTGGATGAGGGGAAAGAAAAGAGTGGCATTTAGTGCGAGTTTTCTAGTGTTCGAGTGTTAAATCCTGGAGACATTTTGTTTTTATTCTCTCCAGTTGGCCTACACGCGCTGTGCGTCGTTAGCACGCGCTGCTACACGAGCTTCATTTGCTCCATATGTGTGAGCATGTCGACGTCCTGTTTCACATCACTAGAAAGAAATGCACAGCAGTTTGGAGCAAATGGCTTCTCGGTTACATAACCAAGATCATGTACCAGGGCCAGTTTACTTGCAGTTTAATTATTGTAGTCTTTCCATCCCATTTCCCATTATATTTACTAGATGCAGAAGCTCAGGCATGTTCCTGGATGAAAAAAAGTTTGTTTTGGTGTATGCTTTAGGTGTCCCTGACTGCCACAATGTGCTTTATAGTGAAGTATAACAGATTATGCATTCAGGAATGAAAATATAGAACATTCTTTTAGGAACTATAGGGCAAAACGTTTTAATGGTGATACCAAAAGTAATCACTTCCACTCCCCTGCTGTTGGAGTTTAAATAGTTTTGATAGTCACATTGCACCATTTGTGTGTGTGCTTATAACCAGGTCATGTTTCTTCCCCCACTATACTGATGTTGACTCTGACCTTATACACAGAATGAAGGCTTAACTGACCTGGTGCTCAGATTCGATATTGATTTCCTGCAAATATTGCAGTGTGCTTAAACAAAGTTTCACAATTGCCCCGGTCACTCCAAAAAATGACTCGACATGGCTCTGCTATTTTCTGAAGACGAGCAAAATTCAGCCCATGCATGTCCTTCCTGTTGCCTTTTATTGGTCGTTTCTGTACTATTTGTTTCTCTGTCCCGTTTTGAGATTCGGGACAGTTTAGGGACGCATTATATAATAATTTATAATAATAATGTATGAGGGTTGTCAAGTTGCAACCAGTTTATTTCGAATATACTGCTACGTATTGTGACTTAATATACTGCAAGGTATTGCAAAACAGACGGGTGGGTTTTCTTTTCTTTTTTTTAAATGAATCACAGTGTTGTGAGTTACACCCACAGAAACCTTACCTGGAACTGGAGGCTGGTGTCGCTTGTTGGTGTATGTATATCGTAGATTTTAATAATTAGTATTGTGAATCTAACACACAGTGCAGTTCCCCCCACATAGTGCAGGGAAGGCCATGTTTTATGATTGAATTTTATGAATATTTTGCCTGAAATTGCTGACTTTCATTGCATTTATTTATTTATTTTTAATTATTGTGCATTGTGCCTTTACAATACCCAATCGACATTTATTCATAAATCACTGATAAAATTGAGTTTTTATACATTTAAGGCTTTGACACTTTTACCTAAGAAATGAAGCAACGTCTTTCACTGCGGTTGTAATTTTCACACAACCCTTTTAAAGTTTGTTGTTGATTGTGTCAAAAAAAAACATGACCGTCATTAGTGGCCCTTTAGGATTGTCACCTGATTGGTGTTGGATCACTAAAATCGGTCCTGGTTTACCGATGCCCAAAAAATATTGTGTAAAGTAAAGCGCTAAGATTCTTTGAGCATTACCCTTTCTTACCATTCATCTGATTACTGTTTATCCCTGTGCATACAGACGTTTTCAGACCGGAGGAAAGGTGATGTGTGTGTTTCCAGGTGGTTGTCATCACATTTTTATAGTTCTCCATGTCATTTGGTGTGGTGAAATGGGTCCAGACAGACACAGACTGAAGAACACGCTAATTGCTAATGTGTCATGAGCTTCATTGGCAATGCAGAGATCCTCCTGAGTGGCAAAAAAGCTTCAGTGTGTTGTTTTCCCCCCTCTCTCTAAGGTAATTGTGATTGGTTACATGTTCCTCACCATCAGTCATAAACCAAAAATACCCAGTTTCGTTGCCTTTTATGGAGTCCTGCTGTTTGCACTAATGATAAGCAGCACAGTGTTTAGTATTTGATGAGAGAGAACAAGTACCAGCAATATGCTTATCCTTTAAGAATTTATTTGCATATGTTGCTCCATCTTTGTTGTTGTAGGCCAGGTGGATCTCATCACAAGTGTTAGATTCACACTTTCAACCCATATTGGCCTAATGACCGCCAAAGAAAGTGAAAGGGCTTTAAGAAAAGAGTTTTAAGAAAGCAGTAACACTCACTATCTATATGTCTGTCTGAAGCCTGGAAATTGCACCAGGAAAGCAATTAACACAGGCTCAAAGTGGCTTCATCCTGAATGTGGAAATGAGGTCATGTTCACACATCTGATCTCCTAAGATGACGGCTAATCTTCAAGCAGTCAGGCTGGTCATATACCTCCTGTGGGAGGTGTCTTCAGCAGTAATGGAAATCTTTTTTTAAATGCCGGCAGAGCGCAACGCCGAAATCATAACACGTTACTTAACACGCTTTTTTTTTAATGCAGTTCGTGTATCATGGTAAACACATTTATAACAAAATGATGTTGCGTGAAAACCAAACAAATTCCATACGTTCAATTCGCAATACATTCACATTTGCAATGGCTCTGTTGTTTAAACTAATTTTAGAGCTTGCAGTTACTATTAAAATGACAGTACAGGTAGTTCTCTACTTACGATGAAGATACGTTGGTGCTATAACTGACGGTCTTTTCTGCTTCATGCTGATTTATCATTTTTATTTTCTGCACTAAACTGAAGGCTTTTCTCCTTTTTTCACTACAAGCAGGAGAGATACTTGGGCGATTGGAAAACACACTTCTCACGATAATTGCTTTTTAAAACCGTTTAAAACAAAAAAAAAATTACACAAAGAGACAACTTTACTTGCATCTCGCAGGGCGAGAGATGCACTCATTCCAGCTGTGCGTCCAACAGCTGCCTGTGCCTGTCGCGTGAAAGTTTAAATATTTTTTTACTATTTTGCCGTATCGTGTTTGTACGTTCGGAAAATCGTCAGTTGAATGTTCGTAACTCGGAGACTATCTGTATATAGCTAGCACAATACCTGTGATAAGTCAGGAAAAAATATGGCATAATTTAGCACAATATTGGTGTAATATGTGGTCATTTTACCCAGGGCGAGATTTTTTTTTTCTTGTCAGCTTTGTTATTGAATTAATACCAGTTATGATGTTTGGACATAAATAGCAATTGTATGAAAAGGGAGTTACTTTACTGTCCCCACAGAGATATGCTGGTCAGTGTCATGGTGTATGACAATAACCATATTGATTACTAACCATGCTACGTTTTTCCCCAAACAGATACATTTTACTCCGTTAACGTTTTACTCTTTTCTTTTTAAACATTTTATAATTTTCAATGCTTTAGTGTTATTGGAGAGCACCCACATTTGTATTTTATTTCCTAGGATATATATATTCGCTTTCACTGAGGAATATACTGTAGATGGCCATAGTACATGTTTTTTGTTTAGGTTTTTTGGGATATGTAAAATGTACTGTTCAGAATATTTAAAGCTTTTATTCAGTCATAGATTGTGGTTGGCATTAACTTTTATTGACCCCCTATAAAACATTAATTGAGTGCACATCCTATTTGCATTGGCTCTTAAGCACATGTATATATCCTGCTATATAAATACACCCGAATTTTCTGTGATCTAGTCCGTTTATAAATAAAGCTACAGAGTGGAACCACGAGTAGCATAATTCAAATAAAGTTCCCCCGTCCCCCAGCTTTTTCAACTCGCACTTACTTTCTTTTGTCTGGGTTTAACGAAGCCACTTTAATGGATCTGAAATGCTATTATAAAGACTATTCATTCGAAAATATATTTTGTAGGCACATAGGTATCTGCTTAAAGCCAAAACAATAGATAATGCAATGGACTGTGTTTTCTCCTTGCACACACCGATCTGCTGATAAGCTCCTGCGCCACCCAGACCTGCATAACGTGAACGTTAACAAGTGACCGCGTTCCTCCATTCTTCCCTCTCCTTATTCCAAAGGCAATGTTTCCTGCTTTATTTTTCTTTTAATCAGCTTCCCCTGTTGCCCAAAATGCAAACAGCCAAAATATAGTATTTGAACTGAAACTAGCGCATGAAAGGATTTCATAGTCCATGCATTAGTAATGCATCAGCTGCATGTCTTACTCACCCCAAGCATAATATGACCGAGAAGAGCCACAGTAGACATGAGCGTTTTGATGGAAAAATCGAGTGTTCTGTATTTACGATTTAAACATGACTCATGATTCAAGCCTCATCCGGTACAAGTGGTAACAGATGCATGTCATGTATGTGTGACTGAGGTTGAAGCAGTGTGACAAAGTTAACATGCTTAAAAAGCAGCCCAAATTATATTAATCCTCAAAATCCTCTCACTGCAAACCATATTTTTTTTTTTTTTTTTTTTTTTTAGTTTTAAAAGCATTACCAAGTGCTAAATGTTTTCTAAAAATAAAAATGCCAGGCAGCACTTCAACATCATGTACTGCTCTCCTTACAAAACCATTCTGTATCTGTGACTGTGCCGAGTGTCTGATATATCAAGCAATCTTTGTTTTGTATATAGACATGGCTGTCGGATAAGCTAGATCAAGCGTTATCAATAGCTATGTGGGCCCATAAATCCACACACAATCTGTGCTTAGTACCGAAATCTGTATTTACAAATGAGGGTGAAAAACAGCGCTAGTAATGCTAGTGAAAATGTGTACTGTAATAGTGAGTAAACAGATGTCCACCAAAAAAAAAAATACAAAATCACTCACCCTTGAAAACGTTGCTCGTCACTGAAGTGAGACCTCTGAGAAAGGCTGAAGGGTTTCATCTTGTGCTACAACGTTGAACACCTGTAAACATATTGCAAACAGTCTCTCGGTATGGCATTGTAGTTTGGACCAGATGGGCTGGTTTCAATATCTCAGATTTTGCTAATCCCCTGAGATGTTTGCATTCATCAGTCTATACAATGATGCAGGAAAAAACCCATCAGTTTTTTTTTATCATAGTAACAGTTTCTATATTTTCTCATGTAAAGTTGAACATTAATAAAGCAACTATGAGCAAATAGCTGGTCCATTACACTATGAATATTTCCTCTTATTGATAGGGATGTAGTTTAATGTCAGTAAATGTAAGTTGTACTGTAAGCTTTTGCATGTATTCAATTTAATTGATGAATGTCGGCCAAATACGGTTCAAAGGATGTTGTAAATGAACCTGTAAGAGCCCTTTGCAGTGTCATGCATGCACCAGACACCAGTGACCAGTATTTTCCTATTGTTACAGAATCTTAGAAACACATAGTAGGTGTTGCATATTTTAATAATAGGGAACTATTTGCACATGGGATTTTATATAGATATAGAGCGTGAGACACTTCCACTTTTTGGATTATTTAGACAAGCAGGGTTGAGATAATTTGGAGATATGTGATACCACTTTGAGTATCTGACTATAAAGCTGTATAGTGAGCAATTTTTATACCACTCCATTGGCAGTGGTTTTGTCCTTATCTGTGTGTTTGCAGTCTGCACTGGTTCACTTAATCTGACTGTCTCTCTGCGAACGCAACACACTGTACTTAGTCTCTCCTAAAATCACAACATGTGGGCAGGAGATAACTGTCAGGTACATGCTTGTGTGAGAGAATAAACAGTCACGCGTTTAATTCCCCATTAAGCCTAGTGCAGACTGTGTGATTCCTGACCCCAGTTCCCCAGGTTTGGTACACAGAGACTACAATACCCAGGTCTGCACTCTCACAGCAGCTGCTCATGAAGCATGAGCACTTTTGTGATTGTCAGTCTGTGAGCTGTCAAAGCGGCTCTGCTATTTTTCAAGCATGTTTGATTTTCTCATTTATGAATCTGTCATGGAACCTTCGCTGTATATTGCAAGTACAGTGCTGAGAACCTGAAAGGAAACTCATCCCCCTCATATAGCAGATTTCTAAATCTAGCTTCTCATCCATCTCACCTATATGGTCAAAAGGTCATGAAAGACAATCACACCCACGTGTTACCACAAAGTTGGTAGCACACAATTGTCTCTTTGTATGCTGTAGCTAGAGACCCAAACATGTTCCTGGATGACTGTCACTGTGCACATGAGCCTGAAGAAGACTTGGTTCGCCAAGGTTGGAGTGAAGGAACTCTTCCGTCCTGTACCTAGTCCTGATCTTAACCACACTGAACACACTGATTAACTGGAATGCCAACTGTGCACCAGGGTTTGTACTTGATGTCAGTGCCTGGGCTTATTGACTCACAATCCTCCACAGCTATGTTTTGAAATCTACTGGTATTCCCAGAAGAATTGAGGTTATTATAACCGCAAAAGGTTACTAAGGCTGGAATAGGATGCTCATATGGCATGTACAGTTGTGAGGGTCTGGTGTACACTTTTTTTCTTTTTGGCTAACACAATAAAAATGAGAAGTCATGTGACATGTTGCACTCAAATAATTGTTAGGAACCATGAAATAGAAGACGAGTATAAACATGGCTTTTTCTTCAATTGTGTGAGACCTGAAATTTGGGATCGTGTGCACTTGCACCAATGTTCCATGATCACGGGTGTTTGATTTTTCTGTTGTTGTTTTGGAACGGTGTTGTACATAGGATTTAAACGAGGCAGTGCATGCAATCTAATGTTTTCCCTCTAGTTTTTCCATTATGAAGTTTAATTCCCATGATCTCATTTTTCATGATTTATTCATGTCGCTTTTACAGAGCCGACAGATTTGAACGGGCCTGATCTAGCAAAGACGTTGGGGGGCGGGGCTCCAGGGAAAGATGGAAAAGACACTGTATCCAATGGCCATGCAGAGGGAGATGCCAACCCTTTTGCAGAGTACATGTGGATGGAGAACGAGGAGGAATACAACAGACAGGTATGTGTTTCTATTTATATAATATCATCAAACTATATATATTGTGTGTGTGCGTATAGATAGATATGCACACAAGCACACACCAATGTCTGTGTAGTATTGATGCTTGAAACTCTGTTGCAGCATTTATTGTAAGAGAGCTGACAAAGTTCTTTATTATGTCTTCAGCACATATTGTTTTACTCCAGCATCTCTGTGCTCAATTTGTTGACATGCAGGGGCCTGTCTGCAATATCCTGACTGACACAATGTGCTCATTAGGACAAGCGAACACACCCTTTGTGATTTTTGAGGGTGGAGATTTCACCGCCAATCCTTTCGTGAACCCTCTCTGTTTATCTTATTGTGGTCTTTCTTTGCTGTTTTCTCAGGTAGAGGAGGAGCTGTTGGAGCAAGAGTTCCTAGAGCGCTGTTTCCAGGAAATGTTGGACGAAGAGGATCAGGATTGGTTTATTCCAGCAAGAGACCTCCCTCCAGGGATGGGACAAATTCAGCAGCAGTTTAACGGCTTGTCTGTCAGCGACAGCAACAGCAACACAGAGGAGATTGTGGTAAGCTTTGAGGCCTAGCAAGCCCAGTTTTACCTGAAAACCACAGTTCACACCAGTTTTCCCATCAGGGTTACTGGATGATTGACAGCACAAATGCCTAGCTTTAGTTGCATACATTGAAATGGTTGTTAGTTGAGCCAGGAGAAGTATGACTCCTACATTAAACATGTTGGTCTTTCATGTTGACATCTGACATGATGTCTTTTCTCTCGTCTCTTCTCAGCGCAAGAGCAGCTTAAACCCCGAAGCCAAGGAGTTTGTCCCAGGAGTGAAATACTAGGGCTCATCCTCACCCTCTGGAGTGGAGTCCTCTCACATGCACATACAGAGACTTTTTTGGCTGAAATTGGCCCAGCCATGTATATGCTCTCATTAAATATGTACACACATACACAGCTGTGAGGGGCTGGAGGAGGAGGGTGAGGGTTTTTTTGGGAGGGGAGGGAGGGAAGAGGGTTTATCTATAAGCTTTTTATTTTTCCATTTGTTACATGTAAATCAAGGGCAGGGAGTTTAGATGCAGCCTCTAGGAGGTGCCATGGCAACCTAACATTGTACTCAAAACAGAGCCGTTTTATTTCTTTATATTGATAAGCCGAAAAGACAGATCACCCCAGCTCTCACTTAGAAGTCCGTGCCTGATAATGTATTTACTTTCTCCTTGCCTGGATTTTTGTTTTCTTTTTTTACTACAAGGGAAGTTTTTGTCTGGCTGGGAAATGCATGCCCCATGACTGTGGGTGTGGAGGGACAGGTGTGACTGGACGTAAAATGGTTCACTAGATATATTGGGCCAGTTTGAGTAGAATTTCAAGAAAACGCTGTGGAGGTTTTCACATGAAAACATTATTTGATTTTGAGTAGAAATTCTTACATGCAAGAATGCAGTAATTTGAAACAAAAAGGAAAAAACAAAACAAAATAAAAGTAAAAATGTTGGTATTTGAGTGCTTGTCATGCCTTTTTTTTTTTTTTTTTCCTTGACTCAAGTTTCTTATATAATATACATATTACTTGTGCATGCAGTTGTTCTTGTTTCTTTTTTTAATATATGGCTGTGGAATTTTGTCATTTACAGAAAGCGTTTCCTCATGTTTTCTTTTAAACAGTTCCGAATCGAGATCCTGCTGAGCATCAAGTTGTAGGTGATTGTGTGAAATATGAAATGCACCGTATTGAAACATGATTCTTTCAGTGAGCTGAACTCTGTTGAACATGACTGCTGTTTCAATACCTCTAGGCACATCAGACCACAGTACACTTTTCAAAAAAAAAAAAAAACACAAGGCACTTTGTAGCCTAATACAGTAGATATAATGACGATATAGTCTCAATTTATTTATACTTCCTCAGTGTGAGTCTATATTTCTATTTTTTGTTTTATTTTAGTTGGCTATTCCAGTTGCACAATACGTAGTTGAACATGTTAATTTGTATGCACAGTGACATTTTAAATGAAGGATTCTGATCTCTCTTCTAGCTGAAGACTTTTTCAAAATGACCACCAAAGAGAATAGGTACATGGTTGTCATTAAAACATTATAAAGCAGCAAAGGAAAGCGAAAACTTTATTGTGAAATTTAGGGTAAAATTTGTAGTGGATTTAATCAGAATGCCAGATTGAGGTGTATTTAATCTACAGTTTCTGTCTGCCTTATTTAAATGTAGTTTTCCTAGTCAGGAAATTGTGTGACAGCAGTGCAATGCAATACCAAGTCTGTAAAATGTACACATGACGGTACAGATACTCCAGTTAATAGCAGTGAAGCAGAGAAATGCCAACGTTGATAAGATCAGAGGCGAACGATTACGCTGATAAGGCCTAAGATGAATGGTTAGACTGGTTTGAGCTGAAGGCTAAAATTTAGCGATCGCTCTACGTACCAGGGCTTGTAGAAAGTAATCTCAGAAAGCATGCACCAAACCCAGTTCCACACAGCAGACCACATCTGGTTCCACTCCTGTCAGTCAAAAGCATTTCCATATGTACGCTGTCTAATCTTTCTGATGAAATATTCATTTCTACTACACAGGTAAAGCTAGACATGAAGATACCATGTTGCGTTGTAATCATGATTTTTAATCGGGTCTTATGGATTACACTGTTGCGATATTTACTGTATAAAAATTTACAAATTTGTATTTTTCATTTTCACAATTAGTGCAGATACTAATCTCAGATCACCATTGATTTTTATATTCAAAATACGTAGAGGAATTACGATAAAATATGAACCAAATTGCAGCTTTTTTTGCATTTAATAACCCTAATTTCAATGTAAAGAATAATACACTCTCGACTCCCAGTCACATCTCCTACTGGGTTAACGATCATATTACTTTTAAGGAGCCACTGTAAACAGTGATACACAGGATAATAGGAATACTACTAAGGAATGTCTGTTAGTCATGGTATTTTTCTGATTGTACTCAACAGCAATAGGTCCCCCCCCCCCTCTCTCCCTCTCTCTCCCTCCCTCTCTTCCTCCCTTCCATACCAGGGTGCAGTTCAGTGCAGTTGCAGCTTGATTGGTTCTTATTATTTTTGATCACTGCTCAGTGAACGAGTGGCTGAAGAAGACAGTGGCACTAGTGGAGTAGTCCAAGGGCAAGGTGTCACCTGCATTCTGGGCTCCAAGCTTGGCACCACCCACAGCAGACGACTGGCGTAGAGTAAGAAGGCTATACTTGTGGAAATGACTGTAACCAGACAGTTTGGCCTGAGAGAGGACCAGCGTGAAACCTGTAAGAAAAAGCAACCACAGGCTCACCATAGGGTCATGTTTAGCTGGGTGTGGTTTCACAGAGCTGACGCAGATGCGGTGTTTTAAAAACAACAACAAAAAATTTAATCTAAAAAAATAAATAAATACTAGAATCCGGTACAGAAAATATTACTTGCAGGAATAGTGTATAGAATTGTATGATACATATTATTGATTTAAGAACCACTCTGTAACACAATACAATATTCTTGTTCTTATTTGCAATGTAATGCAAAAAATCAGAATTTTACGTATATGATTTCCCACTATTGTGTATTTCAGGAGCACTGAAACAGATGTACTGTATTATAAGTAATACAACAAGGCAAACTTTGAACCTTTGCTTCTATTGTAATTGTGAACTTAAAAGCTGAAAATCATATTTCATAATTAATATAACTTTCCACATTTTGCAATTATTGCAAGATAGCCACCTATCTGCTGGTTTGTGTTTGGTGAAAAACGTGTGTGTCAAAGCCACATAGTAATTATGATTGAGAGAACGGTTGTGAAACCTATTATCACATTAGGCTACTGATTGGAAGGTTGTGAGCTCAAATACCTGTATCTTCAAGATTGGGCTATTATGTGTATTGGGTTCTTATTTCCTTCAGCAGCTCAGTTCATTATACTTCCAAAAACTTCCTAAAATTCCTATACAACTTAGTCACTTTGGATGAAAGTGTCAGCCAAATGACATCACTACAAATCTATTTAAATGACTTTGTGTTGACTATCGAAGATGAATATTACCTTAAAGGAAAAAAACAAAAAGGTCTCATTTTCTCATCAGTTCACTACCAAACTCACCATCCTTCATCAGCTCCCAGCTTAACCACACAGACCCAACACACAGAATGGGCAGGCCAAGATCTCCCAAGAACAGCTCCTGAGCAAAAATGAATTACAAAGAGATTAAACAAAAAAAAACAGGAAAACACAGTGTGTGTTACATCGATGTATAGTACTGAGACAAGCAGTCAAGTGTGCCAAACCTGCTGCACGTTGGGCAGCACTGCTACAACATGCTGCGCTAGAACTTTACCAGCCTGCGTAAACACGTATCGACAGAAGGCGTCACCTGCATTAGCACCTATAACGCAAAGGTTTGAGGCGTGAAGACAGACAGCAGCTTATACACCGTATTTAGAGCACACGGCTATCGTTCTTTCTTCAGTCACAGTACCTTCAGCCAGTATTCTACAGAACCCAGCAAAATAGGATTTCTGGAAGTTTCTGTACAGGTGGGGGAGCATGCCCATTAAATCGGACACCTGCAGGTAGATACAGAGGAATCAATCATGCAACATAGATGCACAACTATTTAAGGTACACATCATTAAGCAAGCAAAGTGACCACAAACCTTGAAGTAGTCCTCCATTACTTTTTTGACATAAGTGATATCATGTGGAGGTGTGACCAGGTTATCCTTGGCATCAAATACTGCTTTCACAGCAAGATGGGAAATCCAAAATGCTGAAGAACATGAATCAGAAAACCTCAGTAAACATATTAAACCCAATAAGCACAGTAATGATTCCATAAATATAAATAAGGGTATGAGGTATATTACCTGAACCTTCATCCCCCATCATGTGTCCCCACCCCCCACAGCCCACCTGAGTGCCATCAGGGTTCACCAGCTTACAGTTTGAACCAGTTCCTGAGATCAGAACGATACCACCTGCAGGACAGAAGAACCTGTGTATTTCTTTGATTTGCCACTGTATACACACAATACAAATTTCAATGTGTACACAGTCAAATCCCTGCTGAATGAACACCTAGTGTTCTAAACATAATTAAACATTTGTGTGTTAATTTAACTCTGTGGATTTTGCTGTGAACGCTAATGTTAACAACGAGTAGGGTTGCAAAGGTGTGGAAAATTTCCGGGGGAATTTTGGAAATATTCCAAGTTCAAAGTTTACCAGGAATTTATGAGAATTAATCAGAAATTTTGGGGAGTTTATATAAACTATATTACAGAAGTGGGAAGTAATGAAGTACAAATACTGTGTTACTGTTTAAGTAGGATTTTCTGGCATCAATACTTTTTCTCTATTTATTTCTAAATAAAATTATGTTTTACTTTCACTCAATAAATTTTGTACACAAATATCTGTACTTTCTACTTTTTACGTTTTTTAAAAGAGGATGGTTAATTTCCTTTTAATCTATTTGGTGACGTGATGAATATTTCTTCTTCTCGTTGCGCACCGTTTTCGGTCCATCAACCTGTTTCTTGTCATTGGCTTGGCTTTTTCGACCTACTACTAGTGTATCATTTCCCGGCTCTTACACACCACAGACCCAGACTAGTTTACAAAGCTAACAATGAGCAAAGCAGAAATTAACAAGAAGTCTAGCTAACTTGTGTTCTATATGGTGGATGTTTAGCCTGGATGCATTTATTAGGCAACACATTTTAAATTATTTTGTATTAATATAAGGTCAACCCCTGATAATTCGCGGTTTGGAAAATTTGCGGGTTCTCTTTTGAAACCTACTGTGACTAACAGCAAATTGCGGATTATCTTAATAAAATTTATGGGAATCCACAGCGGGACCGAATGTTCAGGAACGTTAGAAATAACATTTTTAATTGTTTTCACTAACAAATTTCATAAATTTTTTTCAAAACACATAATTGTATTATTCATTCTAAGTGATGAAGCATTTATGTCAAGTACTTCACTTTTCCTGTTGAATATACATCAAAAAGGAATCAAATTACTGGCGTAATGTCTAGATGAATTCACTAAGGTACCATAGGGGCTGCGATCAAAATTTGCAGATTTTCGGAACTCGCGAGGGTCTAAGAGCGTAAGAGTTCCGGGGGACCACTGTATTAATATGATGTGAGGTACAGTTACCAGTGTGACACTAAAACAGGTAGTAGTAACAGCTAATTTTTACTTAAGTACATCTCAGAGCCCAAACTTCTTTACTTTAACTCGAGTAAAAAAGTATAGTCAGTACTTCAACTTTTACCAGAGTATTTTAAAACATGAGTATCTGTACTTCACCTCAAGTGAAGGATGTGTGTACTTTTGCCGCCTCCGTTGTATTATATACAAACAAACATTTTGTTTGGTCATAAGCTGGCATGCATGCAAACTAATACAGAGGGGTTTTTAATGACATTTTTGACTTTGATATAATTGTTGTAATAATTGTATAATTGGGAACCCACCCCAGCCATTAGGGTTGCACAAGCCAGTGCACTCTTAGTGCAGGTCCCAAGCCCGGATAAATGGGGAGGGTTGCGTTAGGAAGGACATCCAGCATAAAAACGTGCCAAATCAAACATGCGGATCATGAATACGGATGATCCGCTGTGGCGACCCCTAATGGGAGAAGCCGAAAGAAAGTGTGAGTGTGTGTGTGTGTGTGTGTGTGTGTGTGTGTGTGTGTGTCTGCAGGGTAGAAATTCAACTGAAATTGCATTAAATCTGTTTTTTTAAAGAATTCTTTTTAACTACATTTCATTTAATTAATTTAAATTAGGCTAACCTGTAATTTTGTAAATCCCCAGTTAATTCCTATATATTCCTGTTAATTCTCTTGGATACTTTCCAGTCTTGAAAATTTTGCAACCCTAAATACAAATATTCATTTATTTCCCCCATTATTGCTAACATGTAAAAGACAATACCATGGTCACTTGCGGTTGCCATGGCACCGATGGCATCTGTGGTTATGTAATAACTCTGGCTTAGTTTAGGAAATCTTTCCTTCATCTCATCAATCAGTTTCTGGATGGCATGCTTCTGCTCTCCACCACTCAGCGACATGCCCTACAGTATATTAGAAAAAATTACTTCAGTCTAAGCAATCAGCTTGTTTGGTTCTAGGTACATGCTACCAAGCTGAACATTGAAACGGTTCTACAAACTCACCAGAGAATGAATGGGCGTGCCAGGATCCAGCCCAGCACTGATCTTTGCCTTCTGGACCATCTCATTAATGCCCTCGATACACTTATCAACACCAACCAACTACAGTACATAGATTACTTTAGTAAGGAAATGTCTGAAACACTCATTCTTAATGGGTCCTAATTGGACCAGTGTGGACAAATTGTAGGAAAAAATAAAGACAGGCTGAAGAAGACATTGAAAGACTGTATTCATTTTTATAACAAACTTTTACCATGATGTGTGTATCATATACTGTGGTGTTGTGTGTGTGCGTGTGTGTGTGTGCGTGTGTGTGTGTGTAGGTGGGGGTCTAAACCAATGTACGCTTATTGTTTTTTATTAGACACACTGCTGTGCTGAGAATTGTTTAGCGACTATCTATTGTCGAGTCAAACATGCTCCTGAGGTACCAGCGACAAATAATCATGTCCCTTTCTCCTTTCCATATCGACCCGATTCATGCCGATGCCCTAAGCTCTCTTCATTTAGCGATCACAGCAATTTCTCATGAAGCACCTGAAGATCTACTGAGCACCTCAAGAACTTTGAGGATGGATTCAGACTGTAATCTACACAGACTGTCAGTCTACTACAATATCCCAGGACCCCACAGATCAGCATTTAAGGACCCAACATTAATAAAGCTATAATGAATGAACATCCTGTGCCACCCAGATGAGGATGGGATTCCTTTAAACTCTGGTTACTCTTAAGGTTTCTTCCTCATAACATCTCAGGGAGTTTTTCCTTGTCGCTGTCGCCTCTGGCATGCTCATTAAAGATAAACCTACAGGCAATAAACTCATAAATTCGAGTTGTATAACCTATTTATCTCTGTTAAGCTGCTTCGGGACAATGTCCAATATTTAAAAAAAACTGAACTGAATTAATATCTGTTCCACCAACAACGCAGAAACATTGTGAGTAGTAACTGTACATCTATAAACTGTACTTATGTGTATGAAACAAGTGCAGGCACAAGGTACAATATAAATATGGTGGATCTCAGGCTCTTTCCTTACCCAGTGATTAGTGCAGGGTCCATCAGTCTCGGCTAGGATCTCCCCTGCAGCAGATATCAGCACAGCTTTGGAGTGAGTTCCTCCTCTGACAAAGTAAAAACCACATTGTTACAGCATTTAATACTTATTTAATAACACTCTTATAGGACTCAGTAGCTCAAACAGAGGACACCTGAAACAGACACAAGCTCTAAAAAACCTAAACCGAACGCACTACACACCAATAACCAGAGCCCCGTTAATGTCTAGTTTAATTTGCTGTTAACGAAAATTGTAATGTTCATAATTTCAATTGTTATTGTTTCAATCTCACCCTTCAACGCCACCATACACTGCACTCATCTTGCCGCTTCCGGTTTCGTCCCCGTGACAATCCAATCACGTGTACATCACGTGAACCACCCCCAACCCCCAACCCCCCGGAACATCTTCCACCAATCAGATTAACGCTCGAGCTCTGCATTGAACTTGACCACGCTGTTATCTAAAGTCATTCTGATCATTCTCTCTCAGAGGCAGGAGAGGCAGCTGAGGCAGGAGAGGCAGCTGAGGCAGCGACGGGGCAATGCTTCACCTGTTATCTTCCAATAAATAAAATACATATAATAGAATACTATGTACTGGATATTTTTCATAGACCTGTAACATGTCTGGGGAATAAACCCAGCAATGAAACCGGACAAACTGAAATCATAAGTGAATATAGTACGAAAATAAATAAATAAATAAACGTAAACAATTTTAAATGACCACTAGATGGCAGTATGTCTTTGTCTCTTCATAATGATCCTAAGAGACATTTTATTGCACTATATTTGCAGTTTTTTAATGAAATTTTTGAGTAATTGAACTGTTAAATTTCTGATGTTCAGAGATTCAATTCAAATGAAATAATAATTCAAAAAGTTAAAATGAGTTGAAACAGTCCTATTTTGAAGTGGATTCTATTTGAATATATGTTAGTTCTCTCACATAAGCCATTCCACTAGTGTCCATGAAGCACACTGTAATTTTACAAACAGTTTATGAATAAAGTTGATACTGCAGGATCACTTGATGTGTGGTTGATGTGGTCTTGATGTGGTGGTTCCCTACCACCCACTTGTTGGCCCACCCTGTCTGTGTCTGAATGCTATTTGGCTAGGTGGGTGTGAGAGAAGAATCAGCACATTACAGACTCTCTTTCAGTATGAAGGATGAACATCACAAATGCTATCTAACACTTGACAGTGTTACTGATTATGTATTCAAAAGATATATCTTACTCTGCGAATATGAAGTTTGAGTTCACTCTTATCTTGCACTTATCTTGTACTAAAAAGGAACAACGATGCATCAGCAGTTTATCAACCACTAGTACATCTAATTTAGAGATTATAGACATTATTGAAGACGTATGGAAACATAACCGTGTTAAATAACCAAGAATTGGTTTTATATTTTTCATTCGTCAAAGCAGCTATCTTTTGTTTTGATCAAATTCTTTGCACACTCTCAGCATTCCCTCAGTCAACCTCACGAGGTAGTCACCTGCAATGATTTTCCAACAATCTTGAGGAGTTCCCAGATGTGTTGAGTGAGCAAAATGCCAAATGCGCGTATTAAATAGGGATCAACAACAAAATGATTTAACAGGAACAATTTATGATTTTTTATAACAGCAATAGTTGCCAGATTAAAATAAACTTTCAGTTTCAGTAAAGTTTTAAATAAACCCAGTTCACTATGCAATTGTCTGTAGGCAAATGTTTTGTTAGCTAATCTACTTTGTAGGATCTGTTAGCTAAGCTATTATAATAGATAGTATTTCGATCTACTCTATTATCCAGTTTTAATACAACACGAGTACGATAACAGGAGAGGTATCATTTCACTATCTGGCAACTCGTGGTTGGTTGATGGGAGTATGCAGCATGTGTGTACACTGAGCGGAGCAGCGCTTCCTCACTTCACTTCAGACGCACAGAGAAGTGAGAAGTGAACTTCACTTGTTTGTTGTCGTCGAAAAGATTAAACTCATTTCCTTACTGCTGTGCTAAGATTAAAACAACAACAACAACAACAAAACACAGCTGATTGAAACAAACACTTTAAATAAAACCCGCATGTGACGAACCGCTGAGTTTTTATGGCAAGCGGAAGTTGATGCCTTCTGAAAAAAAAAGTCAGAGATTGGGGAGGATTGTCTTGTTTATCTTTAGAGAAGAAGGACAAAGATGGACACTCATATCAAAGAAGGACAACTTTATGTTCAACACCAAAAGTTTGGAAAGGTAAGACGTCTTTTTTAAAATTTATTTAAGATTACACCACAGTAATCTCAAACAAAGGTCTCTTCCTGAGACGAAACTGATAAAAACAACAACAACAACAACAACAACAACAACAACAACAACAAAAAAGCGCCTGTTTACTGAGAGTTGCTTTTGACATCAGTCACAGCAAAGTGCACCACTTTTGTCCTCGAAAAATTGCAACGTGTTTTGCAAGTCGTTCTCCAGATACTCCAGATTGTCTTCTGACAGCAGAAACATTTCAGGGACTCAGTACTGATATCATGGAAACTGGTTTCTTTCTCTGCCAAAAGCCAGTCACATGAAAAAGCAGCACAGTCACGATCACAGGAGAAAACCTGCACACTTTGAGGAATCTGTCTGCTATTATCAGATGTTGAACTTACAGACTCCTGACATACTACAGTTCTAAAGGACACATGCCTCTAAGTGCTCATGTGCACCCGGTTACATGTCTCCTACACGTCTACTGCTCTGCATGTGATGGAAAATGTGTAACCTTCTTGTTTAGACAGAAAGCCAAACCACAAGAGTGAGACATTAAGCCATTGCACTGCTTTAGACAACTTTGTTTTTGCCTTCCTGAATGTTTTTTTTACTATTAAAGTATTATAAGCAAACAACAAGCAGAAGTCTTGTTACATAAACCATAAACTTGCAGAAAGCTCAGGTTAAAGTATAAGTTCTTTCCCCAGAACAGCACGGATACTGTGCGTTTTTACTATAAAAGCACATCCTGATGTTCTATTCCTCTTATTCTGTGGGTATTTGCCAATACGAACTGTTTCCTGTTTATTAAAGAACGTCTTCTTTTTATCTGTTCGTAGTCATGGAATGTCTGCGGAATAAGTAAGTTCCTGCAATCACTCATGCCCCCTATAGACTTCATCTCCCTGTTCAGAGTCTCTTCACGACAGAGAAAGGCTCGTCACTCATCAGTTTTAACGTTCAAACACCTCTGCCGTGAAAACTTTGTGTCTTGACACCACTTTTGACAGAAACGCCTCACTGGAAGGGAAATACTGTTAACACGTTAATGAAGTGTCTGTTATAACGGAAAGAATAGTGCATTAGAACGAGCACGTTCATAACCTTCTGGAAGAGAAGTTCTATCCAAGCTGCTGTTGAATGTTTCATCATATAAAAAAATCCGTATCAGTAATGAAATGTCTAATTATAAAGTCGATATATATATATATATATACATATATATATATATATATATATATATATATATATATATATGAATATTTTAAAATTCCTTTATAAACAGTATTATTAGTTCAATCCGGTAAAGCGATGCAGGATCCTTATAAATTTTTTTTTTTGTGAAAATAAAACCATTTTTTTTAAATAAATGATTATACATATTGTTTAATAGCTTCTAGTTTAATGACAGATTTCGAAATATTTGTAAAATGTTCCAATACGTTCTTATTCGAGTGTATTCTACGTGAAAGTGAGTAGTCAATAACAGCCTGTTATATTGACGGGATTTAACATTTCTAATAAAAACTGAGCTTTTAGAATGATTCGCAGGTTTGGTTTGAGTTTGGTGTTTATACGTAGGATTACATTTCCGTGATCTTTCAATTTCAGAAATCTTTTTTTTTTGCACTACTCATGCTGATGTCTAGTACAAGTTCTAACTTCTGTTTGAACAGATCAGTTACTGCCCTTTATATATAAATAAAAAAAGGAAATATCATGTTTGGTCATGCAATGGCTGGTGTTTCTTCCAAATGTCGATTGATGGCATGTGAAAATAAAGACTGAAGTAAACCAGGACATGTGCTTGGTGGCTCAGGAAGCGCAGGTGGTATGTGTGAAATGGGTTACGGATTCCGTTTCATCCTTTAATATAAAGATCATGTAGTTAGTTTGAGGTTGGAGATTTGGTTGGAGTTTTTACACAAAATATAACTGCCTCGTTGTGTGATTGTAGTTAGAATAGACACGCATTCATCATCGAACTAATCTATATTAATCTGTGTAAAATTACTTTTGTAAATAACCTTTGTAGTGTTTGTTGTTTCCCGTAACGAATACTTTAAAAAACATTGTGTAGAGTAACTATTGGTGATATCACAGCAGAAGTCTGGTCCTGTTCCACATTTGACCTTCACATTGACCTTTAAAATCAGACATCGTATAAGTTTGTGCTAGACGGCTTTTTAAAGCCTTGACGAACGTTGTATGTCTTCTGAGACTCCCATGTTTTGTGTAACAAGGAGTCCAAAGGGTCGCCTTTGAGCCAGTTCTCTTATGAATGTGTTAAGAATGTGGCTTCCCAGAACAGGATGACAGACAAGACATACTCTGTGACTGACTTTTACTTATTGAGGAAGTGTAGCTTTGTGTTCAAATGATTGTGTTTTAATAACTCTTTACAGTTTTTCTCACTTCAGATACAGTATAAACTGACATATACATATATAGACACACACACACACACACACACACACACACACACACACACACACGTCATTTAAAGATCTGAGGTGAAGAACTGATACCAAAGTGATCCAGAATAGAACGTGCAGTTTTTTTTTTTTCCACTTGAGTAACAACATAACTTCTCCGTGTTTTAGTCACAAACCTCAGAGCAGCAACACTTAGAGACAGAACGACAAGACACCTAATACTCTACAGGGGCTTTTTGAAAAATTGAAAATTACATTTCCGGTGAGAGCTGCTAACACAATATTCAACCCTCACTTGTCATTATACACTTCCTACCACCTTAACACTTCAGACGTCTTCAACTACTAACGGGGTTTTTTTTTGTTTGTTTGTTTGTTTGAATTGAACAACAAACTTCATGTTTAAATAGAAATGATCACCTTTTCGCCTTTAGTCCTGATCTGCCCTTACACCCGAGAGTTTACATGCGTAATGCAGTTGTGTTTTTAACGTGGTTATTTGTTTAGAAGTCAGTTAATACTCCGTGCCGTGTTAAATTTGAGAGAAACCTTTGTTTCTTCGAGTGTTGAAAAAAATGTGTAGGTGTGTCATTTACACTGATGTCTGTATGACCTGCACATCTTTGGAGGAGTATCTTGGATTTTCTTGCATGTGAAAGTAGCTGCAAATCGGACGCATGGTTCTGGTTATTTTACACAAATAATCAATTATGTCATTATAAGACAATGTAAGGCCTAAAGGGGAAAGGTGTGTATATGTGTGTGTGTCCATCACAGTACTACTACTACACACTTCTGATAAGACAGGGAGGCAGATTTGAGGAAGTCACTCTCTCTTGCATTATTTGCATAAGTTCCAGCCTGTGTAACATATTCCACGGACTGACTGTTGCCTTTTATGGAGCTGGTGGTGTAAATAAAGTGCTGAAATCACATCGTACTTAAAAAAAAAATGTAAACGTAAAACATTTTTTATATATGAACCGTGAATTAAACTTCTTGGATTTTTCGACGAATTAAATTTTTAAATTCTGGTTTCAGTTTTCTATGGAGTTGTAGTAGGTTGTAGATCATTCTCTCTATGCTGTTGATTGTGTAAATATCCATGCACTGTGCATATTCTTTTGTTATTCATGAAAAGTAGCTTTTTTTTTTTTTTTCCAAAAATTAAATGATCAATTACGTGAGATAATAATAATAATTAATAAATAAATTGTCCCTGCCTTTTCTTCATGTCTCACCCCAGCAACAGTATATTTCCACCTTGTTCCAAAAGTATGTGGACACCTAAAATTCACACACAGCGTTTGACGTGTTTCTGTGGGGATTTGTGTTTATTCAGCTCTCTCTCTCTAAGATTAACAGTGAGATCTGTTTGCTGCAATGGAGGAGGCCTGTAGTGAAGTTGGCATTCAAATACTTCACAAAAGTGTCGCTTTATGCACGCCAGGTCGAATTTCTCCACACCAAAGTCAAACCGTGTTTTCGTGTTAAAGGTCACTTTACCGCACAGGTACATTGTCATGCTGGAACGTTGGGACTTTTTGTTCTAGTGATGGGAAATTGTAATGCGACAACATTTCAAATACATCCTATACAACCGTTTGCTTCCGAATTTATGGTAACAGTTTGGGGAACAACTGCATTCGGGTGTGATAGACAGGTGTGACGTACCTTCGGTGATTAGAATTCACTTAATAACAGTTTGATTAGCTAAAGCAGGAAGTTAGATGGTATTTCAAGAATGACAGGTGTACTGGATGGGATTTAACAATATAATGTGTTGCGATGAAAAAACCCGTTTCGAACATGATGACACGGCAGTTATTTTTGTATCAGCAGGATAATTGTGAGAAAAACTGTCACGGTAAATGGTATATATTTATAAAAAAGAAAAAAAGCAGGCTCAGTTTCTTGCACAAAGGCACCAATGATGTATCGTATATAAATTTGAACCCGAAAACGGAGTCTGTTATAAAGGGCCTTATGGAAATTCGTGTCCGGATCCGGAGACGTGCAGGCGTTTCAAAAGACCTGCTTGAGAGACGCATTGTGACGTCTGTCTGTAGGTTTTTGTGAATCATAGATATGGCTCAGTGTGTCCGGGACAGTTTTTTTAGTTGGTTACAGCGGTGTCACAATGCAGCCTTATCTTGTCTCAGCTTGTTTTCTTGGTCACTTGAATTGATTGTAATCCAACCCTTGATAATCCGAAACAGTTCGAAGTGATACGGAATTTATAATAGTACATTTATAATTATAATACACATCGAAATGATAAGCCTGATATTCGAATAGTTGGATTATGTTCCTACATTTTTACTCATGGATCAGCAGAATTAATTATACGCTTCATGAGGACGCAATTTTACAGATCAGACACTGTGAGCTGGAGGATCACGAACAAAAAAAAAGAAAAAAATATATACTACTTGTTCTATTTGACCCAGTAAAACTTCACCCACACACTGCAAACCTGATATCAATTGACTTCGAGTGCACATCTATACATGCACACAGTGTAAACCGCAAAGCCCTGACCACAAGTATGAACTATAGCTTCTATAATCATTTAGAATGGAAAAGCTGCTAAAAGGAAAATAACCATTACAACAGTTGTGATTTTTTTTTTTTTTTTTTAATAAACCCCATAAATATTTTCAGTAATTATTAATATGCTGTTATTTCGAACTCGTTGATAACTACAGTGAAAAAAAAAATGTCTGGTGTTTTCTCAGGCCGAACTTTAAACAGTATAGAAGGTATGTGGCAGATCAACATCAGCACTGAATTTGCATACCGAGTCATGCACATATAATATTAGTAACATTTTTAAATTTAGGTTTCCATTTCAGTTGCTTTATTTCCACGAATTTGAACGAAAGCTGCTGGAGTTAGAACATAAATGACATTTGCTGTAGGCTGCAGATGTTCCTTGAACTGTGATTAGTCATGTGTCCTGTTTGATAAGACTATAGAGGATGTTTGCTTTGACTGTTTTTTGTGATTGTGTTCATTTTTGCACAGATTGTATCTCCTTTACACGTACTTTTTTTTTTCCAAACAAAGTATCGACTGTTAGCTGCATTTGTTCTCGATTCACTTGATTTGTTTTTAATTACATTTTCATTTCAGATAATAGTTTTAACAGGTTTTTAGTCTGCTTATTAATCAGCTGCTGGTTTGCTGTCGACAAACGCGGCGAGTATTGAAACATGTCGGACGTTCAATAAATGACAAATTTCCCCATAAAAAAAAAGGACACGGTGTTATTCTGAAGCCTCCGCAGTATGAAATTGTTTTTGGTTGTAGCGCTTTCGGGAAAGGAGTTTTGCAGATGGAGATCTGCTGATTTTCTGTACACCTGCAGTGTGTTGGAGGAAGCGAAGCATGCTGGGTGATCCCACACATTTCCTTTTTGCTGCACTGGCAGATGCACATGTACATTATAAATTAATAAAGCAGATTTGTTGCTCCCAAATAAGTGTGTGTGTGTGTTTAATTGTACCCTTGACGCTGTACTAGACATGCTTTTCCTGTCTAAGTTCATTTTTCCCTCGTACATATTTGCCGGTAAGGTCCGTTCCTACTCTTACGTTTAGCCTATAAGATGTTTAAAATGCTGACTGTCAGATCAGAGAATCATGAAACTGCACAGCACTGTGTCTGCTAAGCAGAAATAAAGTTGCAGGAAGTAGAAGATTGTTAAATACGACTTGTAGTAATGCAACCGGATGCCTGAATGACCTAACGACTGTCTTTCACTCGGTCTCCTGTGGCTTGACTTGATGTGTAATGTCGCAATAATGTAATGTACACTTTTAAATTTTATTTAATCTGAGTTTATGAAGTTCACTGTTCCTCAGAACTGTTTGGTGATCACATTGACAATAAATCTAATGACACGTGTTCTACTGTAACACACCAGCATATCTGCCCTGAGCTTTCAGTTTATACTAGGATCAGAACCAGACACGTTTTTTAATGACACGAACGCAAGGAATTTTTCTTTTGGTACACAAAGTTTCTAGGCACAATAATATTAAATAAAAATAATACAAAGAAATATTATAAACAATGTACAGTCAGTAAAATATTTAAATTTCAGATCCTATATATAGACATGTTCATGTGAAATTTTTTTTTTATTAAAATATATAAAAAATATATTATTGTATTGTTATCAGTTATTATTAATATGTTACCAATAATTATTTATCATCTGGGGTATTATCACATTTATTTTTCCCTGCACTCTGAAATAAGTGCATGAATGCATCATACCACCAGCCCCTATTTAAAACCAACCAGTTTTTTTTTATTATTTGTTTCTGTGGGCATCATGACCAACCACAGGGAGGTTCTAGAAAACATTTCTTTAGCTGTTTATATTAAGTGGGGCATTGCCATGATAGGGAAATTTGTGTGTGTGTGTATATATATATATTATATACATTTATTTATGATTTTTTTCTTTTCATTAATGTATTGATTGGATACATAATTATGAATAGGCATCATTGCTTCACCAGTTTAATTGTAGTACAAGTCATATGTAACATTATAATTAGAATTGGTATTTTGGTCCATAGAATGCAGCCCGTCACCGCATTAGTACTAAATTGTTCCCTGTGTAGCGCTTAATGTGTTTGCTCAGACCCTGGATCATTCTGGATCTAGACAACAGTCCACAGTTGGTGTCTAACCAAAGTTCCTCAGATCATTTTTAATTTATGCTTTTTTGTATTCTTCATTACTGAAAATGAAGCCTTTACTGTTAGACCCAATTTAGTAAATTAAACATCGTTTTCTAAAAATAGTTCAGAAACTACTTTTGGAAGTAAAGTTAGAAAGCAGACGGGGGTTGTGGTGGGTGGAGAGCAAACAAGGAAAAATGGTATAGAATGAGGTAGGAGGATATGAGTGAATGTAATATGCAAATACACACTGTGTCTCTCTCTCTCTCACACACACACACACACACACACACACACACACACACACACACACACACACACACACACACACACACACACACACACACACACACACACTCTATTGTCTTTAGTTTGTTTATTTCCTTCACTCTTTTGTGCAGCTGGAGGACGAGTCTGCATAGTCACTAGCAGCAAGTTTCTTTGCGGTCACCTCAGCATAGTCAGCCAAATGCTAAAAAAAGGTGTCAGTCTGGGCTTGATGGCAAACAGTGAGTGGCTATTTAGGGTGTAGAAAAGATCCAAATCCAGCTTAAGTTGAATGTGAATGAAAGGCAACTCTCCAGTTCATGATAATCTTGCATCCAACAAAAAGCTTAATATTCATGACCCCATGTTTGATCTTCTAGTCAAGGGCATCAAAAATCACTTCCTCCTTCAGCCATACAATGGCTTTAAAGACTGTGTCGGCTTTAAGTGGTGTAATTCCTCAAGCGTGATCGCTTTTGGAGTGTGTACGTCTTTGCTTGTGCCAAGATCCTTAAACGTACCTGGCATTCTCCCAAAAGCCTATTGCCCTCGCTTATTGCCAAACTGTATCAAAGAAATTGTAGTCTATTTATCTCCTTATTTTATACCCTTATTCATCTGTTTTCAGAAATGGAAGAAGAACTGGTTCGTGCTGTACCCGGCGAGTCAGAACGGCATCGCGCGGCTCGAGTTCTACGACTGCGCGGGTTCCGCCTCTGATAAACCCAGCACGAAAAAACTCGACAAAAAGATCATCCGCCTTTCAGAGTGCATCAGCATCCTTCCTGCCCTCACTGAAAGCTGTCCTAAAGAGAACATGTCCGCCTTCTGTGTAGAGACAAACGACAAGACGCATGTGTTCGCAGCTGAAAAGCAAATTTGCAACGAGTGGGTGGAGAAGATGTGTGAAATTGCCTTTCAGGTGAGACATCATGGCCCAAGAGGAAGTTTTTAATATCACCACAATAACATGACCTGACCTTTAGTAAGGTCATATTTACTGTCATTTCACTGCCTCTTAATGTGACACTGGATAATAAGTGGACACTGGACACTGGACATAAGCACGGTATGTGCTTTTTGAGAATCGCACTTCACATTTAGTCCCAATGTGCTCTTATAATTCCTTCCACTCTTCTGGGAAGATGTTCTGCTAGAACATTTGTGTTCATCAGCCACAAGGGCGTTAGTAAAGTACTGATGTAGGTGAGGAGAGGAGGCCTGGGGTGCAGTGTTCAGTAGCACTGTTTTCTATTCAAATTAAAGAGTAATGATAAATAAACTAAACTTTACTTTGTAATCTGCTTAACAAATTTATATTTCTTTTCACAATTCTAGTTCAGAGAAACTTCTAGTACAGTAAGGAACAATCCAGTGCATTGTGCAGTAGAGTTCAACGCCTAATAAAGCTACTCAGTGACCTCTAATGAGAGATATGAAGCTGCTACTTGTTTTTTCCCCTCTTCTCAGGCCAAAATCAAAGGCCACCACAGGCCAATGTGTGATCTGTAATCTAAGCACTCGAGCTTCAGCAGGTGCAGAATACTGAATACCAAAGAAATCTTTCTAAATATAAAACCGCGCTCTGTTGTCCTCGTCTCAGGTTGTTTGTGTTTGTGTACAGAATGAACAGCGAATGTCTAGGCCTGTTCCGGATACATGCTGGGAATTTCCAAAGGCAATAGGGAATCTGAGGTTTTATGGGAATAAGAAGAGCAACTCTGCACACTCAGCATCTCTGTGTTTCCTATTCACACTCGAACTTACTTTCTTTTTCTTTGTCTTTTAGGGAGGAGGCGGCTCTTTCAGTAATATGGACTCGAATGGACAACAGGATCTTAAGATGTCCGAGAACCTGATCTATTACTCCAGAGAGGAAGGTAAGAAAGTTAAATAGCACAAATGACATGTTTTAAGGTTCTCAATGTATTTATTTATTTTTAAACACTGAACAAATCATTCTTATGAAGTCCAGGACAGCAGCACAGATGTTTGAGGTTCAGCCAGTGTGTGTTTCTTTTTGTTTTTTTCCTCCCCCCGATGTTACATAACAGCAGTTTTCTCACCTGAACTTAGCCAGTAGAGGGACTTTTGTATTATTATTTTTTATTTAACCGTTTGTCATGACTCTCACCATTACTCTGAAACATTTATTTGGCTAAATGTTTATCAGAGAAAACAAAAGACACAAGATTATACTATAATATATACTGCAATGGATGGGTGTGCTTTGGGATTGTAGTCATCATCAATACAGTTAGGAGACAGAGCTATGTATTATATACATCTCTGGTACACAAGATCCCAAACAAAGGGGCTTTGTGACATCGTTTCCTGTCTGATTTTGGCGGTAACACAGTTACTGTTGGCCTTTTTAAAGGAACAGTCAAGCAATCATCACTCACTTTCCTCAAAAGATTTTGTTTGGCTCAAGAATCCTAAGATTTTAGCCACAGAACATGATCGACTACGTCTGAGGACAAAAATTGTGTATATTTTGGCTGCAATATGTTTTTAACCGTATAGGAGAAAAGTCAAAACGGGCCTCATACAAATGACACTTCCTCTGGTCACATGTTAGACACACAGCTCTGGAAAAACGTGGCTTATAATGTGTTTACACTAGACCGTATGGAGGAGAGCTTTCTAACTGTGACCAGAACTGTCACACCCACACAGTCATTAACTGCGCTTTTTTTGCAATGGCGGGCTGCATTGGTGCCTTGGTGGTCATGATTGAATTAAAGAAAAAAATCTTTCTAGGCTCAGAGAAGCACCGAGAGCCTCACCCCCTTTGGCACAGCCCACCTTTACACATACCTTGGAATGGAAAAGAGACAGTGTGCACTATCAATAGATGTTTTTAAAGGCCTCTATGTGTTTCTTTGAACAGAAGTTTTTTTTTAGGGAAATAGAGGTCATTAATACTTCTGTTTTTCAGAAAGGTACCTATGACTTCCTCAAAGGGACTGTGTGTGTCTGTGAGTGAGCATTGACATTAAGAGGCTTGTGATACTGCAGTCTTGACACACTCAAGTCATATCTTTAGTGCCTGAGTGTGTGGGATCACATTTGTAGCTTAGAAGTATCCTCAGTATATGAGGTAACGCTGTGCCCCATATAAGCACCAACTGTCAGTTTTATGGACGCTTACTTTTCCAATGGCCTAAAAGAAAGTTGTAGTTCTGAAATGATGCCAATGTGAGCCAATTCTTGATTGAGAGTGTTGGAAAAGTCTGGCTGTTTCTCAACTTCTTGTTCCCATTAGAACACAAATAATGAAGCAGGGTTATATTTACGAGGTAGTATCAAAAGATTTCAAGACTGGTTTTGTAACATATCAACAGATGGCAGCACAAGACTGCACGCACAGTCACAGGGAGCACCGACCTTCATAAGTCAGTGTGCCGAAAGACGGTGTCAATGAAAAGTCTTTTGCAACTGGTGCTATTCTTACCACGTGCATTACCACGTCTGCTATTCTGAGAATTGCGCACCCCGTCACTGAGCTCTCCTCACACACGAGTTTCTGGTCGGAAACAACACGATCTCACCTCCGCACCCACCCTACTCGCCCGATTTGGCTCATTCCAGAATTGGCAGGAACTCTGGGAGCGCCGTATTGCTGTGCAAGGGGACTATTCTGAAGGTGACAGCATGTGAATGTAGATATATATGAAGTACTTTCTTGTAAACAGAGCTAGTCTCGAAACGTTTTAATACCACCTCATATGCCACCCCTACCCAAGACTACCAAGTTGTGATTTGTACATCACAGTGCATTAGACAAAGCACTAATTGTTGCCCCAAATTTATCCTCTACTTTTATATATGGGATACTGTGTACGATCATACTTTATTTTCTCTGTGTGAATAATTTATAGACAAAAATAATGATATATTTTACATTTATGGATTTTGGGCACTTTAAATAAAACAAACTTGGAACTACAGCTGCAGTGGTTTAAGCTTTCCACATGTGCAAGCACAGTTAAGCAGATCTGAACAAACATATTGTATCTGTTGTTCCTTGCAGTCAATGAATTCTGGGTGAGTGTCCAAAGAACCGAAGCATCTGAACGTTGTGGCCTACTTGGTAATTACTTCCTTAAAGCAGATTCAGAGAGCCTGATATTGAAGGAGCCTAAGTTGAAGAAGAAGTTGTTGGTGTGGCCCTACAAACTGCTGCGTCGCTATGGCAGAGACCGGGTAAGGTTCATCATCTTTAACATGATATGAAAGGAAATGAAATTGCTCTACATTTTGGGAAATTCTATTGATTTATGTACACAAGGGGTTTTTTTTTGGTCACAAACCCTTTCCCAATGGCCGTACTCATTAACACGTGCAAAAAAAAACAAATGGCGTACTCCCAAAATACTTTGTGGTTGCACTCAGCCTATATTTTTGGTGACAGCTACTCTCTTACCAAAGCAGGAACTTGAGGCCATGGTTGTTTCCATCTCTGCTTCCTGTCACAGAAACTAATTTGATACAGGAAACTAGCCTTCCTTTCTCCCTTAAGTGTAGGCAGGGGGAGGTCTAGAGGTGACTGGAATCAAGCGGAAGGTATCTACGATGGATCTAAATTAACGTGCAGGCAGTTATAGCAGATTACAATTCATATAAAAGCATTTTCATTTAAAAAAGTTTGTTTACCGGTTCAGTGCTGCACCAAAACATCTGTAGTATTAAAATATTTCCTGGATGGCTATTTACTATTATCCTTAACTAACCTTAATTAACCTTAAATTGAAAGTGTTCAGGTACCTTGGTTGACAATTATTATTTCTGATGTTTGGTGCAGGTTATGTTCTCATTTGAGGCCGGACGCCGTTGTGAATCCGGCCCAGGCAACTTCACCTTCGAGACAAAGCAGGGGAACGAGATCTTCCAGATTGTGGAGTCCGCCATTCGGGAACAGAAGGCTCAGGCTGAGGAATGCCAACAGAACTCCTTTGACGGGGATAGTCCTGCTCTCCTACAGATCCGGGCTGCAATAACTGAGGGAATCAGCCGAGAGGCAGATGGAGACTCTGGTGGCAGTAAACCTGGATCTGCTGATGGAGTCATTAGCCGAAGGGAGGGAGAAAATAAAAATGTTAAGGGTCGCACCTTACCAGAGCCTCCAGCTCCTGTTCCAAGCACGATACCTTGTGGGCCAAAAAGTGCACTTGATGATCAAGTGAATCTGTACTCTGAACCTGCTGACTCAGTACGTCTCCCCGCTCCTTTGGGAGAATGCCTTTATTCTGACCCAGTAGACAGCATTAAATCGACAGCAATGCACAACCCATGGCATCGTCCACTTGGTGAGGAGGGTGGAGGCAGCAAGTCGGAACCTTTTTATACAGATTTTTATGACCGTGTGACTCTTGACCTGACCCCAAGAACAGCAGCGATGGGACTCGAACCACGTAACAGACGTCCTGCTGAAGTAACCCGAGCAGAGCATATCTACGATGAACCTGAAGGAAGAGCAGGTCCTCCAGTAACCCAGCCAATCTCCACTCTGTATGATGAGGCACGTCTGGAAAACCAGTCCTGGAAATCCAGAGGAGTTGAAGAACCTCAGGGTCATGAATTGACTTATAATCAAATTAGAGATGACTATGGTGGCAGTCATTTTGGTAAGATAACTCTACCACCAGCTATGGCCAAGCCTAAAGGTCCCAAGCCTGTAACAGCACCCAAACCAGGGAAGGGAGCACTTCCTAGGAAAGAACTACCTATAATTCCTAAAGGTAAAACAGGAGCTAACCTGAACAACAACAACAATAGCAGCAGTATCTGTTATCATGGAGAAGGGTTTGGAAATGGAGGAACTGGTGGAGACAAAGTAGAGAATCCTGCTGAGATTTATAGTAAAGTGTATAAGCATAAGCATAAGCCTTCAGCCACAGCATGGCACTCAAGCATGCAGCCTCCAGACATCATTTACGACAACTTGGGAGATATTTGATTCGAATGTGCCTACATGGCCTTTTTTTTGTTTTGTTTTTTTTGTTTTTTTTTATAAAGAGTCCAAAACTGTGCTTCGGTGACTGTAGAAACAGATTCCTGGAGTTTCTGAATGATCACACACGCTCTGGTGTCTGTTCTCGGGCCGCCGTAATATCTGGGATTACTACAGTAAATAGAAAACCGGAAAAAAATGTGTAGGTTAGTGTCATAGACAAATGGCATCCTAGACAATGCGCTGTGACGGATTATCGGTGACAAAGGAAGAACAATGAAACTACAAATTTTGCAGGATTGAATTGTGTTCTCTCAAACACATTTTGTGCATGTGGGTTACTCACGCGGTCTTCTGTCAATTTTGCACAAATTTTACGAGTTTCTCCTTCTTAAGGAATCATACTGAGTCTGTGACTAGTATAATCGAGGCTTCAAAGCCTTTCATAATAGAAATCTAAACTGCCAGACGAGGACATCTGCCGTTGTCCTACAATGCCAATTTCACCATAGGTGGTCAAAGATGATCGGCTACGCAGACAATCAATGCCCACATCTATATTTGTTTTCCATTGAGATTCTAAATGTAGCAATTTACTAATCATCTGTAATGTGTATGTGTGGGAGAAAGTCAGAAAACAGCTGTGCTGTTGATATTATATGACGGTAATAAAAAAGATTTTTCAGAACCATTGAGCACCTTCTATTCTAAGAAATATCTGTTTGTCTTAAAACCAGTCTTTTCGTCATCTCAGGAAATGGTAAAGAGTGAAGAGCTTCCCGAATACTCCTTTTTCTGCTTTCTCACCATCCCTCTATTTACTCCCTATTCTGTCCTTCTGAAACAGCTATTGAGAAATGCCAGGAAAGATAAAACACAGCCTGATGCCTAGTGAATATTAACCAGCTGTACAAAAAAAAGGGCTTTAATTTAAATGGCTAGAATGTTGGCAAGGTTATTTTGTGTCTGCCTGGCTGTGTCTGAAGGTACAGGCTGTTCCTAGTCCTAGTTTTTTTTTTTTTTTTCTTATTCACCCGTTCACTGTTTCCTTTTTCGTTCTCTCCTCCTCGGTCTTTTCTTCCACTGTCTGAATGTTTTTATTCAATGACCACCCTCTTGGCCTGCCAGATTCTGATCTATTCATCACATTGCGGTGCAGTTTTAGTACGGCATTTTGTAAAAGTTAATTAGTCTGAGCTTAATACAAGTCTGCATCTCTTTACATTATGCTTTCCTGTCAGTGCAGCTATTTTTGAGAGCGGGCATTTTTATTGGGATCGCATACATTCATTCACTTAATAACCCGAGTCAGGGCTAGGGAGCATATCCAGAGCACATTCACACACTCGGGGCAATTTAGTATATATAATACATCTACTGGCACTGGTTTTTGGGATGTGGGAGGAGCAACACAGGCACATACCTGAGCTCAGGGTCGAACTGGGAACCCTGGAGCTGTAATGCGCCACTGTGGATTCATTAAGATTCTACAAATGCCATTATTTCTAAAGTTAGCATGTGGCCAGTCTGCAAGTGTGTGCATAATGTCCTATAAAATGAACATGCTGGCATTTATTAACCAGAGAGCTGAGCCAAACTGTGTTAGTAAAACAAATCTTATATATAGTATAATCTCCCGATGCTCTTTGCAGAACCAAAGATTTTAATTTTAATAGTATTCATTGAATTGGTAACATTTTTCAGTGGTATCATGATTGGTGTTTCCCAGTCTATAAAAAGGATCGCACTGGGGGATGTATTTATCATCTTGCTTGACTTCCCCTTTTCTAGAACGTGCAGTTTCTGTTTTCTTTCCAACCCCTTTTGTATGCCTGAATAACCGTAGGGGGGGAAAAAAAAAAAAAAAAAAAAAAAAAAAAAAAAAAAAAAAAAAAAAAACAGAAGTGTGCCCTTGCTCTCTGAAGTGTACAACAGAAGAACTTTTGGTACGAGAAATGCTCATCATAGTCAAATTATATGCTGAATAATAAACTGTGGCTAATTTTTTATTTCATCTAGAAAATTCTGCTAAATCTCTCTGAACACGTGTCAATAAAACATAAAGCACACAGCACGGTGCACGTGTGTTTGGTGGCATAATTAAACTACAGCTTGGGTGTCACAAATGAGTTACTAATCACTGTGTGTTTGTACTTGTCAACTGCTTACTAAGTACAGAGGTAAATAAACCTTGTATAACAATAGTAAAGCTATTTGGAGGACTCGGATTACATCGATTTTGTAACGAGTCATACTGATAGGATATTCCGTAAGTACAAACAGGAAAGCTGGAAAACCTACTTCATGAAAAATCTGTTACTGCCAAAAACTAATCATTTCTATTTATGGAAACAGCATCAGTCTTTATAGTCAATGCCAGATCCTGTCTCTGCTTTCCACACACTTCATGACTAAATGTTTTTGGTAGATGAATTATTTGTGGCTGTTTGTGTGAAAATTAAACAAAGCTGTTTGGACGAGGACAAAACTCTATTAACACATTTTATTGCCTTTTTTTGTATATTGGGTATTAAACCAACTACATCAAGATTAGAACAGTTTAATCAAACAGTGACTATTATCATGAAAGAAACTCGGATGCATTGAACGAATGCCTTAATGCTGTGGTATGAGAGAGAGGAAGCTCTTTATTATAACACAACATACTCTTAAAATCAAACACATTTGCGTGTCTGTTGTTTATGTGGACGAAAGCCCGAACATATTGTTTTAATCTCCGTGAGTTTTTTTGTTACATTTGTAGAATTGGTTCTTCGTGGTAGGGGAAAATTTTTTTTTGCCGTGGACTTTAACTCGGAGTCTAAATAACACTTCGCAGACGTTACAAAATCCGCATGCAATCTGACCCAGGAGAGAACACGTGTTCACGCTATTAGGTGGACTCAGATGTGAAAGCGCTCTGGGCAAAACCTTCAAGTAATACAAATCAGAAAATCTGGCTTTTGAAAAATGTTAAAAGCCTTTAAAAAAAAATTGATACAGAACAGGAAGTGCAAAAAACAAGAACTTAATTTTTCCCTTTTTTTTTTTTTTTTTTTTTTTTTTTTTTTTTTTTAACAAAACCTCGTTTGCGATGGGGTTTGCATAACGTCTAACCCCAAAATGAAGTCATGGTGTCATAGGTGTAGGCGGCATTGGGTGGGTGGAATAGCGGAAATGTTAATGAAGCAGCTCTGATGGGGATCAGTCAGTGACATTGAGTAATGCCATGGCCTTGACATAACTTCAGTTCCAGAAACTGAAGTCTCATTTTTTTCACATTTACAGTTTAAAAAAAAAAAAAAAACGTACACGGATTTATCTTTAGTTAATGTGTCACACCAATAAAACTATTCCACCCTGCTTTTGTTGTTTTTATTCAGCATCACAGTCTGTGAATGTGCCAACAGATGCTGTTAAAGTGTATTTAGCTTCTAATATGTCTACCTTAATATTCATATAATTAAGCACTGTGAGAACAAAACTGCCATTTAACCATTTAAGGCCGAAATAGGGCGTTAACAGCCGTCTATCGTTCGTTTTCGGTCTTTTTTTGTGCAAAGAATAACGCATTTTATCTGCTCTAATGTTTAACAGCTGTAGATGTATAAACAGCTGGTGTAAGCTGCACTCCAAGGCTGCCATATTGTCCTCTAACAGCTAATGGAAATCAGTGAGTGAAACAAATCACCGACTCCTTATAAACTTAGGTTTAAAAATTGTTATAAATGATGAATTCGGCTGTATTTTCTGATATTTTATATCAATGCCTGTATTTTCTTTTGTCTATAGGTCTGTAGCACTGGATACTTCGGCTTGCTGAATCACGAATGATTACAAATATCTAACATTAGAATTTAGCTTTTAATTCTTAACTAATTATGAATTCGTCTGTTTGCATGTGAAAATATCTTTGTGTTTGTGAAGTGTTCATTTCTACAAAAACAACACCAACAAAAAAGTTGTTAGAGCTGGAAGTGTTTATGGGCTATAAATATAAGGCTGGGTCTTCAGTGCACTGTGGTGTGATGTGTAGCTTAAACACTCACTATTCAAAAAACATAACCAATGAGAGAAATATAGAGAATCCTAAACACTAAACTCAGAAGTGTGATGCTCTCACATCATAACAAGATCATTATCCATGTCGTCGTCCATTAAGCAAAGGGTGGGATCATGGGGTCGTGAGCGGCTCAGGGTCAGAGGGGGGCGGGACATCTTGGCTGCCGGTGCAGAGGACAGAGGAGCGACCATGGCTTTGACGCGACCTTGATGCAACTATATACAAAAAGAAAAGCCATTTGTCATCATAAATATTTTATTAACACCAGAATGGGTTCATTTCATTATCATCAGCTTAAAAAATGACTAGTGTTTTCAACTTCATCAACCTCAGTACAGTATAAGTAATTGCAATGGACAAGAAAGACATTTCCGTATAATAAAAAAAGAACAGAAACCTGTTTACTCAAAGCTCTAAAGGTATCTTTTGGTGTGACTTCAAAACATTCATGTGAAACAGAAAGCTTAGAAAAATTCTCCAGTCAGAGGTGTTTTGGAAATTAAGCTCTGAATCATTCGTCTTTTCAGGGATTTGAGTGGAAAGATTTTGTAGTTATTGCATCCCTTCTGAGGATGTGTTTAGCTAATGAACCATGAATACCACAAGATTTCTTAAAACATCATCATAAGTAACTGATTGTACTGTTCCAGTGTTCCAGCTGCATGAAAAAGGAACAGATTTCTCTCATGTCTGTCACTTACTTTTATATGCAATTTCAAGTTCTTCGTTTATATTTAGTGGCTAATCTTTGGAATGAATTCCAGAACGTTTTCAGATTTTACGTGTTTTTAACTGTTGATTGTCTTTTCTATTTTTAATCACATGTAGGCTACAAACGTACAGTATTTTGATATAAAGTTGAAAGGACACTGGGGTATTCCTATACAGTGCTTAATCACCAAATTAGCTGTTCCAAATCATAAAAAAACATCCCAAATGTGTAGTACATCTGACCTGCCGAGGTGTGGAGCCCTCTGTTGGTCGGTTTGGATTTCTACGTTGGCCTCGTGCTTGGCTCTGAAAGCGAGAGCTGTAGGAGCGAGAGACCAGGCCTCTCATCTTCAGGTACGGGTAAAGATTACAGCCCAGACAAAGAGGGTTAAACACTGGATCCGTCTCCAGTTGATCCAGACATTTCTGTGAAAGAAAGAATAAAAACACCATATATTTTGGTGGTAATCACAAAATATTTTGTACAAACAAATAAACTATTCATAGAGCGGAGAAAAAGTTGTATCTTTCAAATGTCAACTGTTATATGGATTCCAAACGTACTGTTTGTGTGACTTGTCATATACATATATAGTATCTCTCAAAAGTGGTGAAAAACCCCACACATTTTAACAACCATTTTATTATATGTTCTCAGGGGACAATACTATAGAAATGAAGCTTGGATATATTTTAAAGTGGTCAACGTGCATCTTGTAGAGCAGTACAGATTTACTGTCCTCTAAAAATAACAACATGCAGCCATTTTTGTCTAAATAGCTGGAAACATAAGTGAGCGAACATGTAAAAGCTGTGTCCAAAGTGTCAATATTTTGTGTGAACACCGTTGTTTTCGAGCAGCACAGGTTGTTCCTGGGATCCCCTTCGACTCCATAATGAGCTGCTGGAAGTTTGACACATAGCACTTCTCCACCTTCCGCTTGAAGATGCCCCACAGGTGCTCAACAAGGTTCAGGTCTGAAGACATACTTGGCCACAACATCAACTTCAGCTTCCTCAGCAAGGCAGTTGTCATCTTGGTGGTGTGTTTAGGGTCATAATACTGCCGTTCGGCCCAGTTTCTGAAGGGAGGGCATAATTTTTAGCTTCAGAATGTCACAGTACATTATGGAATCCACGTTTTCTTTAATGAACCACAGCTCCCCAGTACCAGCAGCACTCATGCAGCCCCAGACCATGATGCTACCACCACCATGCTTGACTGTAGGCAAGACACCATTTTCTTGGTTCTGTTCACCAGGGCGTTCGCCACGCATGCTGGACATAATCTGAGCCAAACACGTTTATCTCAGTCTAATCAGACCACAAGACATGATTCCAGTAATTCATGCTCCCAGCTTCTGCACCTGACACACGGCACGAGGACTCAACTTCTTTGATAGACCTTTGCGAGATCTGCTCCGAGGATATCCCGTCTCGGAAAACCTCTGTATGACTCTGGTCACTTTACTGTAACTCATTTTCAGAGTGTTACTGATCTTCTTATAGTCTAGGACATCTTTGTGGAGAGCAACGATTCTAATTCTCAAATCCTCAGAGAGTCTATCTATCTATCTATCTATCTATCTATCTATCTATCTATCTATCTATCTATCTATCTATCTATCTATCTATCTATCTTTAGTATAGATAGGTACATAGGTACATAGGTACATAGATAGATAGATAGATAGATAGATAGATAGATAGATAGATAGATAGATGTACACACACACACACACACACAATGTTGACTCTGTTGCAAAAGAGGAAATGACACATGCAGGAAAAAGGATGTTAGAACCCAAAAAAGATGGTACTTTATGAGTCATTCATAATCAGAACTACAGGGAACGCTACACATTATGCACTCAAATGATGAAGCAACATACCACATAGGCATTATGAAAGTTCAAAAAGCAATCCAGTGAAGGCCACAGCGCTTCTGTGGAATTACAAAAAAAATCTGAATGCTCCTGTCAGAAATTTTTAGATATCCCCCTTCTACTTAACATGTCTATACTAACTGAGCACCTCAAATATTTAGCAAAGTTTGAGGGATTTGGCTGGGAAAAGGTGCTGACACCAAATAAACTGAAACTATATCATTTAAATACTAAGGCCATGTTTGTTTTTTTGTGTGTAAGAAATTAGCAGAGAGAGAGAGAGAGAGAGAGAGAGAGAGAGAGAGAGAGAGAGAGAGAGAGAGAGAGAGAGAGAGAGAGAGAGAGAATACCTCCACTGTATTAAGCGTGTTGGGTGGTGGGTCCTCGTTTGAGACAGGTAGACTGCACGGCAGCATTAATTCTCTTGTAAGGACAGGTTTTAATAAGAGTGAGAGGGAGGCTGAGGACTGGAGGACGTAGAAGGAAAATGCGCTGGATGCAGAACGAAACTCGGTCTCTGAACGCACTAAGAGAAACAAGTCGCGGGTCTGAGAAAGCACAAAGATGTGAAAACATTTCAATTATTTATTTTTATTAACACTAGTAATATTCCAGAGAAGTAATAATAAATAAAAAGTTGACTGTATAGTGTATAGACGGGTATAAAAGTTAATAGTTGGCTGTATAGAGAGGGTTTTAATTTTTCCCTGGAAAACATTCATTGAACTATTTGAAATGTCATTCGTTTAACCTCATTTTAAATAAATGATTTTGTGAAGTCAATAATATATACATCTTAAAGATGAAATTATAGTGTTATTCATTGTTTTCCAGCTCAATTCTATTTGCAGACTTGAGACCAGACTGAGCTTTTGGGGGAAAACAGACTGCTGCTCCTTTCATGCTACAACAATAAGCTACAAGATTAAGTTTTGTTGATTTATTTTTATAGATTCTAAACAAATCTGCAATAACACGGGGTCAAATGATGTAATAATTAAATAGATTAATTAAATAAAGTCAATCTTCTTTTTAGTAAAAGGTATCAGATTTTTTCTTTCAAGGTTTATTTTTACCTGCTGAGATACATTTTGTTGATTACAATTTTTTTTTAAATGTACCTTTTAGTCTAACAATGCCTCAAATATTGCAATATGTTTATGTATCATGAAAATGAATTGGATCTTTTTTTTTTTTTTTTCTCATTGCATATGCACAGACTCGTTCTTCACTGACTCTGAGTGTGTGACAGAGAGCCTGGAAGGTCTGATGGTTGCTCTCCATCTCTTCCCAGTCCAGCTGCCAGCAAGTTGTAGGTCTTATGACTATTGGAAGGCCGTACAGAACAGACTGACACACTCCTTCTGCATGCAAAGCTCTAACACACACACACACACACACACACACACACACACATTTACAAACTCCCAATTTTTCTATACTAAAGAAACAAAACCCACACAAGAGTCTAATACATACGCTAGATACTGTCAACATGTACAATGAATTCTGAATGTAACAGGTAAATAAGTAAACAGTACGGTGATAAAAAAAACAAAAGCAAAATCCTGACAGTTATTGAAGTCGGTGGAAAGAAAGAGTGAGAGTGAAACTGAGATGAAAGAAAGCAAAACAGGAGACGGACCAACGTGGTGCTGATTTTTTTTTCCCCCCTTTACTGCACAACAACAAGGTGAGAATGCTTTTACTGTCTCTTGAAAATTCCCTGAAACAAATGACATCACAAGCATGCAAAATGTATGCAAAATCCAGAAGCTTTCACAATGCGTGGCAGTGTGTCTGTCTATCTGTGTGCTCGTGACAGACACAGAAGTCTCTGTCTAGATGTTCCACACCACATCAGAGTATGACTCATGGCCATGTTCAGTGTGACACAGAAGCCTTTTTTGCATAAGCTATTCATTTTCGCGTCTGTCTCACTGCTTTAGCTACGATTCCACGTTTTTTTTTAGTTCCTCTCTCAATGTTTTTTCCTGCTTTAATACTTTAATACTATATTTAATACTGCTAACTGACGACACGTGCATGTTCAAAACGGTGCGTTTTTGGAAAACAGAATAGTAGAATTTAAGAAAAAGTGGTCTTTCAATACTGAAAATTATCAAATTAGCAATTCTGTTATTGGCTGTTGCTAACAGTAAGGACATGTACATGCTGTGTGTTGGATCTGTTGAAAAGGCTGTATAAAAAGCCTTGTTCATGACAGAAGACATCACTGGCTCCGCACATGCCTCAGGCTTAACCATTATCATTACACTGACACAGTTACAGCAGCATCTTATCTGCAGTGAAACTGTACTTGATGACTCGGAGTCGCTGTGGCCCGGAGCTCTGATTGGACAGGCTTCTGATTTCCGGGGGGAAGTCGTTTATGCTCTCGGTTTTGGCTCCAAGGCTCGGAGTGCAGGGGAGAAGAGCTGGGCTCACAAGCCTTTCCTGCATGTCACACTTTATACACACTACAGCCACACACACACATATTACACACATTTTGTATGTTTATTTAGATATTTAGGAAATAGTGTAAGTCTCCCGTTATAGTAAGTAAATATGTGTAATGTAAGTCACCAGGATCAGGTCTGTGAGTAGGAATGGCTTTTGGACTCTTTGGTTGTACTGATGCAGGTAGCAGCAGCTGAAGGTGCTCTCTTTCTCCCGTTTGGTCATGAAGCCATGCCTTTAGAACGTTCTCCACAGCGACAACACTGTTCTCCACTAACTGCAAGTCCATCTCAGCCCCTAGCATCAGATCGTCTACAGAAAGAGTAGAGAAATTGGCGCCAAAAATGATTTCTGAAACTGTACACTCCTTTTTTAGAATACAGGTACAAATAAAATGAAAAAGTATTGAAACACATACACATACAGCGGGCCGGAAATTGCGCACTGTGATTTTATTATACTTTTTTGTTGCTGTGCCTCACGTTACCACTAGATGGTAGTGCAGAACTGTGGTGTCTAATTGGGAAATCTTAAAAAAGCCTTACAAAGTTTTCTTTTTTTTTTTTTTTTTTTGCTTTACGACTTTTATGAAAACCAGAAACTTATTTGCTGAATAAAAAAACTATTTTATAAAATAATTCTTTATTTTGTATAAAAAAGATTAAACACCTAAATAAAAAATATTTTTATTTATATTGTATGATGTACCTAAAATAAATTAATAAAATATTATTAATATTCATGTTGCTCAGTGTTTCAATGATAGGCTCCTTGATTAATGAATTAATTTATATATTTCTAATCAGATATTGCTTGTTCTTCTTACAAATGTTCATTAATTGTATTCATTTGGCTGACAGTATTTGGTTATTTTTTCAGACTCTGAACCATATAATTCTGTAATAGGACTAATATTAATACATAATATACAATATGTCATAAGGAGCCTAATTGTTCTTGACTGTCATCCTGGAAATAAACCTCTGTAAGATGAGACTCATTGATGCTTCCTCTGGAGCTATATTTAATTATTCATGTACCTCCAAAGGGCCCAATGAGTCTAATGGGAGCCAAGTGGTCATGTTTAAACTTTCATTAAGTAGCAAACGGAGAGAGAGAGAGAGAGAGAGAGAGAGAGAGAGAGAGAGAGAGAGAGAGAGTGTGAGTGAGTGAGTGAGTGAGTGAGTGAGTGAGAGAGAGAGAGTGTGAGTGAGTGAGTGAGTGAGTGAGAGAGAGAGAGTGTGAGTGAGTGAGTGAGAGAGAGAGAGAGAGAGAGAGAGGGGGGAGAAAGAGAGAGAGAGAGGGTGAGTGAGTGAGTGAGAGAGAGAGAGAGAGAGAGAGAGTGTGAGTGAGAGAGAGAAAAAGAGAGAGAGAGAGAGAGAGAGAGAGAGAGAGAGAGAGTGAGAGTGAGTGAGGGAGTGTGTGAGAGAGAGAGAGAGAGAGAGAGAGAGAGAGAGTGTGAGTGAGTGAGTGAGTGAGTGAGTGAGTGAGTGAGTGAGTGTGAGAGAGAGAGAGAGAGAGAGAGAGAGAGATTGAGTGTGAGAGAGAGAGAGAGAGAGAGAGAGAGTGTGTGAGTGAGTGAGTGAGTGAGTGAGTGAGTGAGTGTGAGAGAGAGAGAGAGAGAGAGAGAGAGAGAGAGAGAGAGAGAGAGAGAGAGAGAGAGAGAGAGAGAGGGAGGAAGGGTTGGAGCCTGAGAATGATTGGAGAGAAAAAAAAGAAAAGACTCTAGCATGCAATCACTGTATTGGGATTTATGATGGGAGAGGCTAAAGTTCTTCTAAAACGAAAACATAGCAGTTTTGTAATAAATATGTTTTCCCCCTGGTTATCAGTGTAGCACAACGACTAATCCTTTGTATCTCATCTAGAATTTGCAAGGCAAACACAAATAAAACGGTTCACAAGCTGTCAAGAAAAACACAGAAAGCTTGTGCTGGAGGTTAATATGCAACCCGAAGCGGCTTTATGATCAGGTTACATGCGAGTAAATAAACAACATTACACAGCAAATGAAATGAAGAAAAATGTCTCCCTCTTACATACGAAGCAAAAAAAAACAAAAAACAAGGATATTAACACGGTTAAATCCTCTAAATAAGGTACAGTTGACATGAGTTTGTTGACAAGTCATTAGTTCTAATATTGAATACTAAATGAAGGCTGATGAATGTCATACACCACTGCACACTGATACGATCTAACATCTAGTTAAATGTCACCCAGATGGTGTGAGTGGGCTAAAAAGGTGAGAATGGAGAAGTGGGAAATGGAGAACATGAAGAGTAGCAGATGCAGAGCAACCCCCACATCACCTGTTAAACACAGAGATTACATCGCTACCGCGATCATTACTAACAGAATCGTGGCTTTTTTTGATCGAGTCTGCTAAGTTGCAAAGACAAGAGCAAGTAAAAATAACATATGTGTTCCGTTTTGGTCTCGTGTGCTAAATCACTAAATATATATATACACACACACACACATACACACACTGATGCCATCGGACTCAAACCAACGATGTCAGAAAAAACGAAAGTTGACCGACACTCAAAAACCCACTGACATTCCCTGATGGCCGACCGTCAGCTTGGTGTGTCCCAGGTTTTAAGTTCTTATCGTTTGTTCTTAATCCAGCCTTACATATTTAATTGGTTAAATCTGATGCTGCTTTTGGAGAGAGAAGGAAAATAACATTAGTAGAGAGAGGGAGAATAACATTAGGAGAGAGAGAATGAGAATAACATTAGTAGAGAGAGAAGGAGAATAACATTAGGAGAGAGAATGAGAATAACATTAGGAGAGAGAATGAGAATAACATTAGGAGAGAGAGGGAGAATAACATTAGGAGAGAGAGGGAGAATAACATTAGGAGAGAGAATGAGAATAACATTAGGAGAGAGAAGGAGAATAACATTAGTAGAGAGAGGGAGAATAACATTAGGAAAGAGAGGGAGAATAACATTAGGAGAGAGAGGGAGAATAACATTAGGAGAGAGAATAAGAATAACATTAGTAGAGAGAAGGAGAATAACATTAGGAGAGAGAAGGAGAATAACATTAGGAGAGAGAGGGAGAATAACATTAGGAGAGAGAAGGAGAATAACATTAGGAGAGAGAGGGAGAATAACATTAGGAGAGAGAAGGAGAATAACATTAGGAGAGAGAAGGAGAATAACATTAGGAGAGAGAAGGAGAATAACATTAGGAGAGAGAGGGAGAATAACATTAGGAGAGAGAGGGAGAATAACATTAGGAGAGAGAGGGAGAATAACATTAGGAGAGAGAATGAGAATAACATTAGTAGAGAGAATGAGAATAACATTAGGAGAGAGAAGGAGAATAACATTAGGAGAGAGAATGAGAATAACATTAGGAGAGAGAGGGAGAATAACATTAGGAGAGAGAGGGAGAATAACATTAGGAGAGAGAATGAGAATAACATTAGGATAGAGAAGGAGAATAACATTAGGAGAGAGAGGGAGAATAACATTAGGAGAGAGAAGGAGAATAACATTAGGAGAGAGAATGAGAATAACATTAGGAGAGAGAGGGAGAATAACATTAGGAGAGAGAAGGAGAATAACATTAGGAGAGAGAAGGAGAATAACATTAGGAAAGAGAATGAGAATAACATTAGTAGAGAGAGAAGGAGAATAACATTAGGAGAGAGAAGGAGAATAACATTAGGAGAGAGAAGGAGAATAACATTAGGAGAGAGAATGAGAATAACATTAGGAGAGAGAATGAGAATAACATTAGGAGAGAGAATGAGAATAACATTAGGAGAGAGAGAAGGAGAATAACATTAGGAGAGAGAAGGAGAAAACCATTAGGAGAGAGAAGGAGAATAACATTAGTAGAGAGAGAAGGAGAATAACATTAGGAGAGAGAAGGAGAAAACCATTAGGAGAGAGAAGGAGAATAACATTAGGAGAGAGAAGGAGAATAACATTAGGAGAGAGAAGGAGAATAACATTAGGAGAGAGAGAAGGAGAATAACATTAGGAGAGAGAAGGAGAAAACCATTAGGAGAGAGAAGGAGAATAACATTAGTAGAGAGAGAAGGAGAATAACATTAGGAGAGAGAAGGAGAAAACCATTAGGAGAGAGAAGGAGAATAACATTAGTAGAGAGAGAAGGAGAATAACATTAGGAGAGAGAAGGAGAAAACCATTAGGAGAGAGAAGGAGAATAACATTAGGAGAGAGAAGGAGAATAACATTAGTAGAGAGAGAAGGAGAATAACATTAGGAGAGAGAATGAGAATAACATTAGGAGAGAGAAGGAGAATAACATTAGTAGAGAGAGGGAGAATAACATTAGGAGAGAGGGAGAATAACATTAGGAGAGAGAGGGAGAATAACATTAGGAGAGAGAATGAGAATAACATTAGTAGAGAGAATGAGAATAACATTAGGAGAGAGAAGGAGAATAACATTAGGAGAGAGAATGAGAATAACATTAGTAGAGAGAATGAGAATAACATTAGGAGAGAGAAGGAGAATAACATTAGGAGAGAGAATGAGAATAACATTAGGAGAGAGAATGAGAATAACATTAGGAGAGAGAGGGAGAATAACATTAGGAGAGAGAAGGAGAATAACATTAGGAGAGAGAAGGAGAATAACATTAGGAGAGAGAGGGAGAATAACATTAGGAGAGAGAAGGAGAATAACATTAGGAGAGAGAGGGAGAATAACATTAGGAGAGAGAAGGAGAATAACATTAGGAGAGAGAAGGAGAATAACATTAGGAGAGAGAAGGAGAATAACATTAGGAGAGAGAAGGAGAATAACATTAGGAGAGAGAGGGAGAATAACATTAGGAGAGAGAAGGAGAATAACATTAGGAGAGAGAATGAGAATAACATTAGGAGAGAGAAGGAGAATAACATTAGGAGAGAGAGGGAGAATAACATTAGGAGAGAGAAGGAGAATAACATTAGGAGAGAGAATGAAAATAACATTAGGAGAGAGAATGAAAATAACATTAGGAGAGAGAATGAACTGTATTGTTCGCGAGTTTTTACCCACAGCTGTAGTTTAGGCTACAGGAGACTCGGGCACTTAAACCTGGTAACAAGTGGACTGATTGAAGAGGCTTTTGTTGTTTAATAAATGTTTAATTTAAGTTAGATTTGTTAACTATTTATTAACTTAAAGGTTTTATGAGATAAGGGGGGGAATAAATTATCCGAATATATTGGTAAAAAAAAAACAAAAAAAAAACAACAGCATTGTATATCACAGTACCGCCCCTTCTTCTTCTTCTTTCAGCTTCTCCCATTAGGGGTCGCCACAGCGGATCATCCGTCTCCGCACCCCCCTGTCCTCTACATCTGCCTCTTTCACACCAACTAACTGCATGTCTTCCCTCACCACATTTATAAACCTCCTCCTTGGTCTTTCTCTTTTCCTCCTTCTTGGTGGCTCCATCCTCAGGATTCTCCTACCGATATACCCCATGTCCCTCCTCTGCACATGTCCAAACCATCTAAATCTCGCTTCCCTCACCTTGTTTTCAAAACATATCACAGTGCCGCCCCTCCGGGATAAAAATAATAATAAAAAACTTGAATTGTATATTAATATTTAGATACATATAAATAAAAACATGATAAATATAAAAAAAGAAATGCATTTCACAGCGAACGCAGTAAGTGATGCCATTTTTGCAAATGATCCTAATTGAAGGAAACTATGCCCAGGGAGAGACAACAGCAGTCTGGCACTTCAAAGTAAAAAAAAAGAAAAAAATGTCCACGAATCTGTAAAACTTAAGGGTAATTAAAGTTTAACGCTACAAACGTTTAATTTAATGCTGCGGTTATCAATAATCAGCATCAACTCAGAATTAGCAAAGACGTAATCATATGATGAGTTAATTGATGACTTTGCCGCTACAGTTGTATGTATATATTTATACAGTAAATGACTACAGTTGTATGTATGTATATGTATATATATATATATATATATATATATATATATATATATATATAGTACATTTCTGCTTAGGCCACCCATCTGGCCAGAAGCAACCCTGGTATTTCGCCCATCGGCTGCCGTGATTTCTAAATATTGGCATCGATATCGGCCAGAGAAAAACCCATATCGGTCGACCTCTCATCCTTACACATGATCCGTCTCTCACTGTTGCTCACTAGCTGTCCATCTTTCTCATGGCTTGATACTAACTGTAGATAAAGATCAGAGATGTTGTCTGTCCTGGAAACGCCACCAATTTAGCTGCCACTATGACCCTCTGTTCTCTGTCATACTGAAACAAATGGAGCCTAATTGATCCCTTTGCCATCACTTCCACATAAGACGGTTTAGTTTGACATGTGCCCCTAATAGCTACTGAGTCACTGGGACCCGTTACTCTAGAGTAATAATTATCAGCCTATAGCTTATCTCTGATCTTAGGAGGAAATGAAGTGTGTTTGGTTATAGATCTTTGATAGTTCCATAGCACTATAAGTGGTTTTGTTTCTAGTAAGAACACGTTAAAAATATTCTGAGTGATAGAGCATCATGAAAAGGTTCTCAGGAATCCACATAGAGTTTACGTCATTTGACAGCTTCCTATTAACCACAGGAGAACTATAGAGAGGAAACAGCATAAAGTGTATGAAGCCAAGTCAAGAGTCAACCTCACACCCTTCCTCATTTCTCTCAAAGCGACAAGAAGAAAAAAGACTGCGTGTGTAAGAGAACACTGAATTAAAATCGGTAATCATCACAAGCACATGAAGACGGACTTCCTTTTATACACACAAAACACCCCCAGTGCTCTGCTAACATCATTACTAAAACTACCATGATGTTAATGTGACTTTCTTTCAGAGTGGCTTCTGTATCATGGGTGGATTTCAGGAGAGATTGGAGAATTATAAAACAAATAAAAAAATTTGATTAATTTGAAGTGTAATAAAATATAAAATAAATAAAAACTTTCTTTCGGCTTCTCCCGTTAGGGGTCGCCACAGCGGATCATCCGCATGTTTGATTTGGCACATGTTTTTACGCTGGATTCCCTTCCTAACGCAACTCACCCCATTTATCCGGGCTTGGGACCGGCACTAAGAGTGGCTGGGGTTGGTTCCCTGACCGGCGAACCCGGGCCACAGCGGTGAGATCGCCGCATCCTAACCACTAGACCACCAGGGACCCAATAAAATATAAAATAAAAAATACATAAAAAAAAAAAAATTAACTCTCCATAATGCATAGTTCAGTCCTGGATTTTGTAAAACGGTAACACTAACAAGCTGCCTCGGATGCGAACCGTTTCCAGGATATTCCTGGTGGTCCGCTTGAATTTATCTCCAGCAAAACATTTTTGTGTTAAACATGACAGAGATCGTTGCGGTGGGAGTTCAGAATCTTTAACTCCCTAATTGACATGTCATTAAGGCTTGTGATTCTAATGAAAAACAAACGTATAAAGTCTGGCCAAGGGATGTGTTTTAAACAACATTCTAATGGGGAAATATAATACGAGTTATATTAGCACATTGAAAGGGTGATAAATCCCCTGGAATTAATGCACATAACCAACACACTATAAAACGAGTGCGAGTTACAAGTGGTGATTTGAATCTGCAGATTTTTCTTAACAAATAGAAATCATCCGTGAAGAAATCTTTCAGACAGCCAGTCACTAAACTGAGAAATGAATGGAGAAAGCTGAAACTGTAACACAGGTAGCTCATAACTAAGTAGAAGAAAATAGGTAGCTCAGTGCTTAAAGCTCTGGATTACTAATTGTTCAGCAAGGCTCTTAACCCTCTCTGTTCCAGAGGCACTGTTTTATGTCTGACCCCAGTTTCCCCATATGCTGGAATATGTGGAGAAAAAAAAAAGGAATTTCACAATGCTGTGATGTAGAGAAGACCATTAAAATGCATCTACTACAATGTTTTAAAAATGAAAGAATGTGAGATAACAGATCCTCTGGAAACTCTAAAGTCTCTTAACTCCCTTAAACAGAACTGTTCAAAGCCAAATCCTTGAGAGACCACCATGACTGTTCCACACTACACACATACACACCCAAGTACAAAAACACTTTATCCTTTAACTCATTTTCTCCAAGGTAGCAAGGCACAGTAGAAAGTTGTGAGGGAAAACATGAAATGTGTGTGTTTTGTTGTCCTTTTTTGTTGTTGTTGTTGTTGTTGTTTAAATGCAGAATCTTGGTATCAAATTTGCAGAAGCGGATTTCTGATTATCGCTGGAGGCAAAATTATCTCATTTACTGTACTACATTTGACCACATGTACTTAATTCTTACACCGCCTACAGAACAAAATGCCTTAATAAGATAATCAGAAAAATGGTGACTTATTATTACCAAACTCAAGCTGGGTTTATAGTAATTATATAGTATATATAATAATAAAATGCTCTTATTTTGGATTCTCAACATATACATTTTAAAGTATCCTGGTCAGGATTATGATAGATTTGGAACATATACCAAGAACACAAAGCAAGTATATATCCTGAATGGAACACCGGAAGTTAAAAACTTTCTTTCGGCTTCTCCCATTAGGGGTCGCCACAGCGGATCATCCGTATTCATGATCCGCATGTTCGATTTGGCACGTGTTTTACACTGGATGCCCTTCCTAACGCAACTCTCCCCATTTATCTGGGCTTGGGACCGGCACTAAGAGTGCACTGGCTTGTGCAACCCTAATGGCTGGGGTGGGTTCCCTGACTGGGAATCGAACCCGAATATAATAATTGGAAAATAAACTTCAGTTCTCTCTGGGGATTGAAGGCTTAGTTTAATACAATGCGATTCTATTGATTGTAGCCCATTTCATGTTCCATGTGTAAAGTTTTCTGGCACTACAGAGGGGGTGACGCTACCCGACTGGCTAAAAAAAGGAATTGCCAGAAATAAAGACGGAATTGTGAGAAACTCGGTCAGAATTGCGAGAGAGAAAACATTTTTTTTAATGTGGTGAAAACGGGCTTCCATATAAATCTACTCCTCGCACCTCACTGTTTTCTGCCTGTCTCTCCATTTTTTTATGCATTACCCTGTCCATAGCGCTCCAGAGTTTAGCGTGTGGTGCTTCAGTAATAATGGTCCGCGGGGAACACAATTCTCCGTGTGTAATTCAATGGACTAAACGAAGGTTATAACCAATTACTCGAGTAATTCGAGGAATCGTTTCAGCCCTACTCTACAGCACCATGCCACTCCAACAGTTCTCCTACAGGTCTCATCACATTTAATATTTGGAGTTTCTCTTTTTTTTTTGGGTACTTACTTACTCTCTTTGAGATCTGAACTCACCATGGCTTTTGGGAACAATTATTACATGCAGAAACCTCACATGAAATATTTCCATGACATTTCGAAAAAGTCAGCAACAACAAGCCAACTAACAATGCACACATTTATATAATTTTACATACAAGGTGTTACTGTGAATAGATGTGATAGTCTGGGAAACACTGTAAGCGATTTGGCTAAAATGACCCAGTTCTACAGTTTAGACTCTAGCAGTTTAGGACAGGAATTGTATTGAAAGTGCCTACAATGGCAACTATTAAAGAATTAAACATGTTTAGAGAGCCACTAATGCTGTGAGCTAACCAGACACTGGTTAATCTGCCATCCTACTCTGAATAACTATAGAGGAATTCATAATTCCTAAGCTGCCTACAGGAACATTTTTGATCTGCCACATACTGTTTTATTTTATTACAACCCCTGTTGCTTTTACAACAACGATTATTGACCTGGCTTGTTTTAATATTCATGCTTGTCAGTTAAGAAAGCAGCAGGTTATCTAAACTGGAGCTGATAACCCCACTTAAGGAGGTCATCGTTCTTCAACTCCCACATGCCTTACAAACTGGTGAATCTGACCTTGAAATACTGTATGTTGATGATAGAGTCCATCTTCCCCTGAGATTCTGAGATGATAAAAAATACACATGTAGCTAGACATAGATGCATGGTACAAGCTTTCTATAAAGCGATGAAACAGAAAACGCCTGGCAATATTGAGAGAACGAAACCTTTCTTTGAAATTGATGAAACCTTGAGAGAAGATGGGGGGAGAAGACAGATGTTATCCATCACTCTTTTTTCTTGCAGTTCTGTGACCACTATGAGACTGTCCCAGGGAAGACAGAATAATCATGCTAAATTTAGGTGCAGGATATCTCTTGGTATCCTCAAATAGACTTTATTTTTCCTTAAAAAACAAACAAACATGGAAATCTTAATAAAATATAATTTAAAACCAGTAAAGTGAGATTGTGTTCTGTTGTGCATCCGGTCTGGGTTTATTGTGTAAGTCTGGGTTGATACTGATGTCTTCGTGTAACATGTTATACAATGTGTGTGAGGTGGTGATAAATGAGACTTAACTACATAAAAATACAAAAATTTACAATTACATAGAAATGTTAATTATAAGAATAGATGGAATAGAACTAAGCCTTTCAATCACAAAAGGTTTAGACAAATTTAAATTGGATTAGAATGCATTCGAAATATAGTCAACTTGACACCATTAAGTTTTCAACATCGTAAAAGATACAACTTCAGGACGAAGCACTGTTGTCGAATAGTTTTGAAATGCAGGGATCTGATTTTCATGAGCATTAAGTGTTAAACGATAGAAATACACAACCGTGCACACAAGCGCACACACATTCTTAGCACACATTATCAGTCTTCCCAAACAAAAGCACCAACAGAGACCTATTCACATAGTTGGCAGTTCTCTGACATCCAGAGATATATTTAGATTACCCATACACGCTTTATCTCATCCAGTGGCAGCCTTAGTGTCATTAACGTTTTCAGTGATTTGCACAAAAGCATGTTGCCTTGTCCACACCATCCCATCACCATGGTGATGCCAAAGGGGGCTAAAGAGAAAACGAAATAGGGCACGACCTATGGGCAGGTCTGTCTTGTACCCACAGCAGTATATCTGCCATCTCAAAAACAGTAAAATCCAGAGTTACTGCCTCTGACAGAGACAGGGGAGAGAAATAGATGGAGAAGTTAAAAGTCAGACAGACAGACTGGGTGGCCCTGTATTGACTCGTCATGCGGAAAACTCATGATTTCTACCGACCCTGAAGTGTTGTCCTATTTCTTGCATAAGAAAACTGGAATTACAGCTTTCAGGAAAGAGCAATTGCCAGCTTTTGGACTGAAGTTCAACAGATCCCTGAACTCAAGCTCAGAGCACCTTTTTCTGCTTTTCTGCAGTATTCCACCTGGACTCAACTAACCAAATACATTTCAAGTTACTCCCAACACTGTGCCTTGATCAGTGATAGATAACAGAGCATAACCAGTAGGCTTTGAGATTTCCACTAGATTTAATTAAAAAGGTCATTTCTCTTATGTTTTTAGTTGCCTAGACCCTTTCATATATTGTTTATGCCTTTGATATATTGTTTATGAAATTTCAGCTGAATTTCCACCTTCCACATTCATCAATCACATACACACAGCACACTTAATGCAGGGCTTCTGAGGCCACACCCCCTACATGCACTGAGAATTATAACACTGAGCACTGAGCGTTATAACGCAACATAAGACAAATCATTTCTGGAATCCTGCACACCAAATTTGTCAAAAAAAGTCCATCTTGGTGAGTATTTATGGAAATGACATAATTATGAGATACATATTTCATATTTCCGGTAAGTTTCCAACATGAAATATTTCCAGAATTCCCCAGATGAAGTTTCTTTGGAAAGTTTCGGGAAATTAACAGCATTGCAAACCTAGCAGAAAGAGATTAATCTCATAAAATCATTTTCACTGTATTAGTATTGAATGCAATTATATAACTATACAAATGTATTTATATATGTTTAATGGATTTACATGTTTCTTTTTGTTTTTAAAATACCCAGCAAAGGTGCTGATACTGTCTCATCACCAGCTTTAGCATTAGTATTAGTGTGCTGAATGCCAGAATTCATCTCTTTATGCATAAAAACAGCATATGAATTATGCGCTCAATGCACTCACTGAATATGCATTTAACAGTAATGTCATGATAATGTAGTCACTGAGTGGGCCACTGACCCGTCTCCATATTGCTTGAGAGCATTACACTGCACAGTGACTTAACTATCATAATTCGAGCACAGAGCTGAAATCCCAGATGGACCCACATGACGTTGCACCAATATCTCACCAGCAGGGTTTGAACTGCTCACAGGCTTCATGGGATAAAAGAGATTGTATCTGTGGTTTAAAAGAGCGTTAAAAACAATTAACCTCTGATGAGCCGAAAGATTCAGACACTGGTAATAAAAAATGACTATAAATAATTGCATAATATGAATTCAAAATGATTATTGCATAATTAATGCTTTTTGACATGTATCAAAAGGCCCTCTGCACAAATCTCTTTCTATTAGTGTACATATGCACACACTTTCATGCTTCCTTCCTTTTCGACAAAACAAGTTCCACAACCCTGATCATGAGGCTGCCATGCTCAAGTCTGTCGATTGGACTCTGAAAAACAGGATGCATGTGAAGGAGTGGTTTTGGCTCATGTTCCAGCAAGCCTACTCTGTTAATGGGTCTGGGCTCTGGAGGTCAGCATGGATCTGTGGCTGAGTGTAGTAGATGAGTCTGTGTCTAGCAGAAGTGAAATCGGAATCACGGAACACGGAGACGTTGAACTATAATCCATATCAGCGGCTTAACAATTAGTGTCTTACTTTTTCTTTCGGAAAAGTGCTATATTAAAAAGCTTAAGGGAGCGATGCAGTCAGAATAATCATGCAGTCAAGACTGTAGGACCGAGGCATGCCTATCTCCAGAGCAATAATGCTTATGTAACCGTCCTTTTAGAAATTCTGTGCTTTCTATTCACTCCACTGAGATTTAAAACTCACATGACCTTAGTTTCTGCATAACTGTTTCGCAATAGGAATAGAGTGCTTTGTCATTTACGCAGAAATCTTTATACTGCTTATTTTGATTTGATTTTTTTTTTTTTAAATCAATCTTTTTTCTCTTTTTATTAGAGTTATGTGATTTCCAGCTTGGCTGACTTATTTAGGGTCCGATATTTTTTAACTGTGTGATAGATACAGTACACAAACTCTGTTCTAATTGTGCTCTAACAATTCCACACACTGTCTGTGCCTATGACAGGGCAAAGGCAGAACTCGTTGGCACACACACACACACACACACACACACACACACACACACACACACACACACACACACACACACACACACACACACACACACACACACATACACACTCACACAGATAAGATAAGACTAACATCCCATTAAAAAAACATCCCAGCAATCCTGGGCTTTATAACTGATGAAATACATCCGGGTTAGTAGCGTGCCACACACTACAAGTACTGTATGATGAATTTAGTGGCCCTGTACCTGATCACGCTCATATAGAGTGTCATCACAGGTACTTGGAATGCTTTTATCTGGCTTTTTACTTGAAAAGGCAGCTTTAGTCTTTCTGGTTATTAGTCCTTACAGATTCTTCAAGAATTTTGTATTGTTCTGGCTTCTGCTGCTTACACTTCTCAAAAGACACGCTGAGCAAGAAAGTCAAGGTAAAAAGGATTGTATTTAAATGGAAACTTCCTGTTTTTAGCCTGTGCTATAGCAAGTATTTTAACGCTAAATGCAATCGTGTAGGAAACATGTAGACCTCTGATTAGAAGTTTGATTGAGAGTTCACCAAATTCTGTTTTTGTTCATGCCTCACAAATAGCTATAGAGTCATTAAAATGTTGGAAATGACTACAATGATGAGTACTGTATATAAATAGTGCACCATGTACTAAATGTGCCAGAAATCAATATTTACTAAATAATTGAAGGTTTTTATAAAAATGCCCACTCCTACTAAAGTGAATGTGCTGAAGGGAAATTATGCTGACCTTCTGCTTGCTCCATGCCATCTGTAGAGCATGACTCTGGACTCCAGCCTGGCACTCTGTCTAGAAGGTTCTGTTCCACGGCGATGTGGACAACCACCAGCCGTCGGAGACTGACCAGGTCGGCATTTTTCAGACCCTGTTCCAGTTGCCTGAGTAGAGCACGGCCTGGCTCACTGCTCAGTACTGTCACCTTTAAACAAACAACTCCGATTACAACCTGATCAATTCACAAGAAACCATACTTTGGAAATCTGTTGTCTTTTTTTTGGTTTCGAAATATCTGTGAAATGAAAACTAACTATATAAACAGTAGGTAAATAATCTAAAGTTTTGAAAAGCACCCATAGAAGTGTTTAACATATAGAATGGGGGTAAAGTTACATTAAAGTGGTAGTTGATAGTGGTCACTATTAACTGCTAACAAATAAAATCTGTTGTATTTATTATTCATTTAATATAATACATGCATCTACTAATCTGATTCATGCATTTCCTTAATCTGACTAATATTTGAATAACATGCAAATGTTTATTCAATTTAAATGTACTATAATCTCTATCTATCTATCTATCTATCTATCTATCTATCTATCTATCTATCTATCTATCTATATATATATATTTGTTTTTTTGTTTTGGTTTTAGTCTTTCAGGAGTTTTAGCTACAGATTTAATAACCCTGATCCAAAATGTTGCTCATGATTCAGTTTATTTGGGTTCAGATCAGTTTTTATGAATCTATAAAACAGTAATAAGAAAATTTTTTATTTATGTGCGGTATGGCGTTTATAGTTTTATGGGGTTTACAGCCAGCATTGACCTATAAATAAAGAAAAATTGTGCATTTTGCCGATATTTTTATACACTCTCCGTATAATCTGTTCAATTAGGGTAAAAAGTACTTTGGTCCGAATCTGATTATGGCACAAGAAGGTCCTCGACTCTGTTGCACAGAGCATGCAGCTGGAGTAGTCCACTAAACCATCCTATAACATGGAAGCAACTGGGTCTGAATTGCAGTCATTCTTGTTCTCTTACAGCTGTCTGTAGTAATTGACACAAAAAGCACAAATGTAACATTAATCCCATTAAGGGCAAAATAAATATCAGAACAATCTGATTAAAAGCACTTGTCCTCCGCTTTGGTTCCTGTAGGAAGAACATTTGAATGTGGTCTGTGGAAAGCAGGGAGAAAACAGCAGGCCATGTGGTTTGTGTCAGAATGCTGATGGCTTCATTAACGATTGATAACAGGGGTTAATTCAGTGCCACATTCCATCAGCAGAAGATTTAAATATGAATGCAAGTGCTCTGAAAAAAGTTTGAGGGATTATCCTCATGTAACTCAACGGGTGGTTTCCATTGAAGAGTACACTGAAAGCACTTTAGACACGAGGCTGAGGCCCTGATCTCCAACTGAAATATTCATTCGTTTATGCCACAGATGGAGGATTTGGAACATGCAAATTCAGAAAAATGCTTAACCCTCTATCAACATAACAAATATGGTGTGTTCTTACCTCTACAGAGCTGATGTGAAGGTTGTTACCTAGATTGGTATGGCGGCTGTAGTGTTTGTACTGCTGCAGACTGTCCAGGACAGCCTGTTTAAGGAGCTCAACCTGTGACCGTCCACAGCCCTCGGTAGGCAGAGAGCGCAGCTCCTCAACACATGAGTGTAAACGCACAAGATTCCCCTTCACCTGCTGCCGAGGGACAGAACCGACAAACCGAAACAGGGGATATTGTGAAATGTACCAAAATACTGTAGGATGCATGAACCGTGTCATGATAATCTGGTTTCACAAATAAAATAAGATTTATGAATGACAAGAAATATGAATGGCAGTACCATTATTAGTGGTACAGAACATCAAAACCAAAGGTCTTACCACAAATGGGAGCAGACACTCCTGATGCAGGTTTACTGCATAAAGGCTGAGAAGAGGTACTCGAGTTGGTCCCTCCAGACTGCTTGCCAGAGACAGGAAGTTCTCAAGGGCTTCACACAGCACAGAACGTGTCTGTGACCACCACGGCGGCGACGTATCAACTATCAGCACACGGGGTGGCTGATTGGAGAAGGACGATGCACGACACACCTGGCTGGCTGAAACACCTGACCGGTTTCTGCCGCTCATGCTTCTGAACCTGCAGGAAAACAAGAGATTAAAGATACTGATATGAAAAAAGAATTACTGACGTGAATATAAACAAGGCAGCATTTTAACCTGCCAAATGATTCATTCTTAACACAACATAACTGGCAGCAATCAAGTTAATGGACAATCACCAGTAGCAGACTGGACCAAAATAATTTTTCCCCTAAGACTTTTTCCATGGTCGTTTGAAACAAGGCTGTTATTGTTGCTCACATCAAACAAGCAGGATACTGGTAGAGAATGGTTAAATACGGCTGTGATTCTCTGAAATCTATGGGCTCATCAGTTCTGTTCTCCTTCACAACAGAACCCTTTCACCAAGCTGATGTTCTGGATCCTTCTGTGCCTCAGGCTTTCACCCCGTTTCAACATAACATGCACAACAAAAGATAGATTGTCTCATTTAAAGAGTCCGGTGGTTTATACTGAAGGGCAGCACAGGCCCAATGTCATTAGACGAGCAAGCAGCCTGATCAAAACAAGAGCAGATGATGGGGACATTTTAATAGGCATAAAATTCTCTACAGCAAAAACTGTCTTTGGCTTTTTATTTCAAATGTCTTCAGAAAGCTGCAAAAGACTGCATTAATGCCATCAACTGTCTGGTGTTTATTTGAGTTGTTGCCATTATGTGTGTCAGAATTATTACTGATTTTGAAACACTTCACTTAAAAACTGTATAATTACGTTTTGTAATTTTGTATTTTCAACAGTGTTACAAGTACGTTTTATTCAATATTGAATTTTGTTGTAGCCAGGATTCAAAAGACAAAGTAGAGGATGTACAATTTATAAGAGGCGAAAACAATAAGCAGGAGAGGCCACATATCATGGTGTTAAAAAAATCTTGCCAAAAAAGAATTGCACTCACACTAATGGCACAAACACAGACTTGGTGGTGAACCACAAAACTAAACAGGGTGGATGAAACCTACAAAGAGTATAAAAGTCAAATTGTAAACATTTAATAACAAAACTCAAATATTAAACAGGAGGATATAAAATGTAATGACCGCTTCACTGAAGCAAAACAACACTGCAGTATTAACTGTGTTTCATGATGTAACTTAACTGAAAGCTAATCCCCATTAATCATCAAAGAAAAAGACGGCCCAAAGAACATAAAGTGTATACACTAACACCTGGATGTCAAAACAAAAGAAAGAGCATTTCCGCAGGCTGATATATACTTTTATGAAGATGTTCATTAGTGCACTTGCGTTCAGGGTTTATATGTTAACAGTTTGTTTGGGATGTGCAGTGCTGTATGACGAGCGCACAGGAAAGTCTATCAGGTAATGCTGGGTTTGGGAGGAGACCTAATCAAAAACTGAGTGAAAGAAAAAGTGAGCAGAATACAAGTGATTTATAATATTTTGAAATGTCCTCAACACACCGATCATGTGGGGACCTCACAAAGACCTTGAATTCAGCATCACAGAGTGCAAGTGGACTCATCAGCTCCAGTCTACATTACTGATAGTTAATTAAAAACCTCTTTTTTTTTCCCTTTTTGTATAGTTATTGGTCATATTTATCCCATGGTTGGTGCCACAAATGCAAAGGTTTTGTCTTTGAACCGATATTAAAACATTTTCTCTCAATTTCAGGTGAAATGTGTGCTTTTTGTTCCTTGTAAACAGCCCTAGCAACTTAATGTGAAAACCTCTCAGATAACACGATTATCAACATAAGATCAAAATATACACAATAAGTCTTAAAATGTAAAGATTATATTATATAATAAATATATCTCTATATGTCTCTATATATCACTAATATGTCCTGGAAGCTGCAGTTTGTAGCGACATAGTGCACCTGTAGTATCTCTAAATATTTATAGAAGGTGTATTTTGACTATATTTAAGTTAAAAAAAAAAATCGTGTCCTAAAATGTTTATTGTTTTAAAGCTGAACCTTAATTCATCATGAAGAAATGAGATGAAAATGGAAATGTTAATCGAAAGATTTAGACACAATGCGAATAGGAGAATACAATGGTGTTTCTGAGGACCAGTTCCCTCTATCCCTGTCTCTCAGGTCCTCATATACAGTATATACAATAAATATACACACTTTATATACAATAGCGTGGCTGGGTCTTTTGTGAGAGAAAAGGAAACTAAAACTGTTTCAATTCGAGATTCGGATTAACGATTAAAGATTTAATTCGAATTATAAACTCTTGTAGTTAAATCTTCATGAAGATTTAACTTCATGAAGCAACTTACCTTGTTGCTGCGCCGACCGGTTAGCTTGGGAGACTGAATGCTAATATGCTAAGCGCTGTGCTATAGATGTTTTATTCTTTTGTTTTTCATTTGCATACAAAACTATTTAGTAACACATTTGGGATATCCCTGTGCATCACTATGAACTATAACCCCTTTTCCCCCCGCTGTTCGTTTGTACGGTTTTTTATTTTATACTTTGTCAAACGTCTTGTATCAGACAGCAGTGCCGCGATAGGGATGACCGAATACTCGATAGTTTCGATATTGGTACACATCGAATTTCCGATATCCTCATTTGCAAATTCACACTGTCACACGGCAAATTCACACTGTCATCTTCCACCTGTTTATGAACTCCTTTACACCTGCTTATGTATGCAGTGATAAAGTCTTAATGTGTATATAAACTATGCACATGTATAAAATATACACATATAACTATGTATGTAATCTGTATAGTCACACATTCATGCACCTATCTGGTGGGCTTGGGGGGGATCCGGGACGCCCCATTAGGCATTAAGGACCCCCTAATGACGAGTTAAAAATAGACTTAGGGGTTTCAGACTTAATAGACTTCAGTTGCTGTACATGTCAAACATCATTATAGGAGGACAGTAAAATGAGCTGGTTTGAATATTTCAGATTCTGCTGCTGTCTTAGAGTTTTTTGCCCACAATCAACAGTCTATAGAATAGTATAAGGAAAAACATGCTGTGACCTGAGCATCTGGAGACTAATCGCCTTGTTGATGAGCCACACTGGATGAAAATGAGCAGACTGTGCTGAGTAGACAGGAAGTCTAAAGTAACTCAAATATTTCTTCAGCTATGGTGAGCAGAGAAGCATCTTCAATTCCACAACCTATCAAAGCTTTACTAGATACTCCACTCCTGCTCGCCAAGAACAGAAATCTGAAGCTATGAGTTCTATGAGCACAGAATCACCCAGATTAACTAGTTGAATTGAAGCAAGGGTCACTTGCTTTTTACATTCAGAGTCTTCAACTGTCCAGTTTTGACCAAGGTTTTGTGCATGCCAAAATGCATTTCTGCTCACCATGGTTGTAAAGAGTGATACTATGAGTTACTGTATCCTTCTTGGCAGCTCGCCTCTTATAAACAAGAAGTTTCCATCCACAAGACTGTTGCTCACGCAATGTTTTCATGCACCATTCTGTTAAACTATAGGGCCAATTGTGTGAAACTACAAAAAGATTTCTGAAGGTTTCAGACTAAAGCCTGTTTTTTTTCCAAATTTGTCTTTTTTTTTCTTATTCTGTTGTTACTGCTGAAGATCCTGATCTGTACCTGCACAATGTTTTGTATTGCTCTGCTGCCACACAATTGACTGATTAGATAACTGCATAAAAATGTGGGTGTACAGGTGTTCAAGTGGACGCTACGTTTTTATACACCTTAAGGCTTTCCAGAGTATCTACCTTATGTTACCATGCTTGTATTTTACTATGTGTCTATGTAGGGGCCTTCAATTTAGAAAGTGGGACTTTATAAAAAAAATAATGTAAATAATGTAATTCAGACATTGTGGTTTAGTAATAGTGATACAGCATCTCCAACAGTAGTGCAAGGCAAGAACTGTCAAAAACAGGGGTTTATATTAATGCAGTTTATAGCATTATTTTTTTTAGTAAGAGCTCATTTACAGGGACTTGTTTGGTGTTTCTGATATTTTAAGCCTAACAATATTTATTTGAAAAGAAAAAAGAAAACATTATAATTAACATTAATGTAATTCTAGATATACAGGGTAGTAAATCGTTTTTTGGCACTGCAGTGACACCAGCAGTGTTGGGGTGTTGTTTTATTAAATTGCCCATATTGCAACAATCTGGGTGCTGACATTCTTCAGCTGTGACCAGAGGAACCTGAGCAACATTTTAAAGACAATATTCCTAATTCATTAGTTCATTTCAAATTCAAAAGCACAACCCATTTTTGTCAAAGTTTGCTCATTTCTCCTTTTTCTGCTGCTTGCATAGGAGCTGAGCAGCTCAGAGCAGTTGAACGAGAATATCCGATTTGCTCATTTTTGACACTGATGACTAGCAAACTCTTATCACCCTTAATGAATGGTTCATCTCAGCACTGTGCATCCAGCCATTTCCAAAGTTGAGCAATGACATTTTCACACCTACCACAACTTCTAGAAATGTTACAAAATCAAAAGCTTTTCCCCCAAATAAATGTGGGCAGTTACTTAAGCACATCCACAGAGCCAGATTCATTTCTAAGCTTTAAGAGGCTTTGGCTGATGGCTGTGCTGTGAAATCAGACCTGACGTATGACGATGCGCCGCTCGTCCTGTGCAAGCGGGAATTGGCATGAAGCTGCCACATCTGTTCTGTGGAGATAAGGGAGAACGGACTAGCTCTCCAATCTGACGCGACTGTGTCTGTCAAATTTCACTAGGTGGAAGGTCTAGTGCTGGAATGCTTGCAAATGTTTCATCTTTGCTGTTGGTGGGCCTAATGTGTTTTTCCAGGCTTCTTCGGTTCATAACATTTAGAAAAAAGTCTCCTGTGTTTAGATTTAGATCGGATAGTCTAGTAGGATCCATATTAGGTTCTATTTGTGGACTCAATATTTTTAGGTCTTGTAGATAAGACTGTCATTTGATGCTTGTTTTTTTTATAGCAGATAAACAGTGATTAGCGACAGTGTGGTAAAGTAATGGATGTTTAGCTTTTTCCCTTGCTGCTAGGTTTTAGTCAGAAACCCACACTTAGATAAAACAAAGGTCTTGTTCCTGCATGTCGGCTCTTCAGCTTGTCTTATGATGTAACTTCTATCTGGAACAATCGCTTACAGAAGTATCCGGATTTTCACTGTCACAGCATCGTTCAATGGAGCCAGAATGTGCTTACACCTCTTAAGAGGGAATTAACCTTAAATCTTATTGTTTCTTTTGGCAAAAGCAGAACTGCAATTTTGTAATCAGAAGGCATACTTCATGGGGAAGAAAATGGTACATGGTGCATCTTTGACATACAGGCAGGCAAGACTGTTTTTTTCAAGTGCTAATACATTTTGCCATACAATTTTATCATAAAATGTTGTTTATGATGTCATCATCCATGCTTCCGTGGTGTATAATGTGGTCATTGTTTTAGTTGCGGTCATAATTATTTCGGAGAATAATAAGTCTTCTCGTTAAGGGAACTATAGTAGACAGCAATGACAAAATAAAAAAAAACAGCATTAAAAAGTCTATAATCAAATACGTGTTCTGTTCCAGTTTATTGAAGATATGGAAATGATAGCACAACTCCTTGTGCAAAATGTAGTCAATACTTTAGTGATCTATTCTAAAGGGGATTGGATTGAACTTTATTTAATGTTATTTTATTTTGCTTTCTTCATTAGCTCATATTTCTTTCATTTAATAAGTGTAGTTTATGAACACAAAAATGATAATTCTTATACTTGAGCCATACTTAATGTATTCCCATTCTCAGCAGTGTTAAGCTCCTTCCACTTATGTCGAAGCCTCTCAAATTTAAATCCATGCAGCTATGAGCCCTCATACTGCTTCACAATAATAAAGTAAACACGTGCTGTTTTTATGATTACTTTAGGACTTTAGGACTTTCAGTAAGTGTTTAGTGATTGAGCAGTTCCCTGAAGACCATTCCTTCTGTAGCTGTTTTCAACAAGGCAATATAGTCATTATACTGTAATGAGTGTCAAATGCTTTGGCTTTGGTTATGCTGTTACACAGTTTGCACTTAGAGTGCATACATAAGCCTAGCTTTTGTTGTGTTTTATCACAGGTCATGCAGAGTAAAGCGACGTCTACACACACAGTACAGTGACTCGCAGTGACAGGAGACCAGAGGAAAAAAATGACCAGAGAGCATTCGATTTCAGTGCTACCTAGTGACTTCATCAGTTAAAAATGTATAAGCTAATAAAGAAAAGCTCATATAATAAAAATTTAATCTAGTCTTCTTTAGAAGAATAGATGCTAAATAAAATATGATATAGTGATATTGGAATACATTGCACAATGTTAATGAGTGTTGGTGATAAGATGTGGGTGTGTCCAGCTTTGCAACAAAGTAGAGAAAGGTTAAACTTCATGCAAATATGGAGTAACTTGGAGTAGGGAATACCATTGGGAGTGAAGGCAATAAAGAGCATGTGATCCATATCAAGATTTATTGTCAATATTGGATTTCAAGTTGTGCCACCCACTAATTAAAGTTACTGTGGAAACCAGTAAGGACACCTTAGTACAGTGTATTTACATTTACATTTATGGTATTTGGCACATGCTCTTATCAAGAGCAACTTACAACTGAGCAGTTAAGGGTTAAGGGCCTTGCTCAAGGGCCCAGCAGTGGTAGCTCGGTGGAGATTGGGACTCTCTCTCTCTCTCTCTCTCTCTCTCTCTCTCTCTCTCTCTCTCTCTGTATGAGCTGTATGAGATTTTTACTATATTCATTCTGACTGTATTTTATATTCATTTTTTTGTAAAGTCATTTCAGCTGGTCACAGCGTTCTGGTACTCCTGCCTTCAGTAATGATAACACTAACATGATTGTTCCTGTGACCTTCATCGTAACTGCTGGCGTCATGAAGTTGTTTAGATGCAGTAAATCTGGATCAGCTCATTATAGACTGCCTTGGTGTAATGAGAACAGACATTCATTTTGTGTCAATGTAAATCTGTCTCTGTCCCAACTGCTCTCCATTTAATCTTTTCTGGGGTTGAAGGTTTATTTGCTAGAGACTCTTCCCAGGCCAGCTGCATAACCTGCTGAGATATTACATCATCAATCGGCACCGTAGGAAGACTCCAGATTGAGTCATTTTCTGTCAAGGTCACAGCTCTTCTCAGAAAATCAAAAGTTTGTCTACATCTTAGTATGAGGATGGATCTCAGAAGACAGGTTAAACATTTCTAATGTATTTTTAATTTATTTACTTAAAAAAAATTTTATTGGGGGGTTAAAGTGGGTTTGTGCTGTTATTAGTTCATGATTTATGTTCTACAGTGATATAATTTAGTGACCAGCTCTCGTTTTACATTTCATTGCTAGGATTTTGTCGTACAGAAGAATAAATCTCAAACTGAGATGGAAACCGAATTTTCACAATCATATCCACAATATTTGTGCGTTTGCAAAATCATTATGTAAGACAGGCAGTCATTTAAGCCTCCAGCAAACTAAAAGCCTAGCATCTGGCCACTCTGTACGCATGTAATTGCTCAGGGAAGATTCTGATTTTGAGTAGTGTCCAGTACAGAAAAGCATAGCTTTGATCATGAAAAGTCTTTCATTATATGCTTGTTTGTGTAGATAAAGTCACCAGCCTCTGTATTAAGAAAACCTTCTTTACACAGTCACCCAAGCTGCCACTCATGTGGCAAAAAAAAAACATTCAGATAATGGTGTTGTAAACATTTTCTTGGCACACAATGGGCCACTTATTATCGACCAAGCATCATTTGAATACCACAGCATCTGCTATGTTGTTGCTGACCACATGCATCATTTTATGGCCACAATTTACTCATCTTATGAAAGCTACTTCCAGCATGATAATGCATTGTGTTGTCTCAGCTGGTCCCAAGAATAAGACAATAGGTTCAGTGTACTTCAATGGCCACCTTATTCACCAGAACTGAATCCAAACAAGCACCTTTGAGACATGGTCGAATAATCGAGTCATAGCTGTACAATGCAGCTGACAAAATGTGCATTAATTATGTCAACATGGAACAAAATCTCAAAGGAATACTTTCAACCCATTGTGTTGTCCATGTAATGAAGAGCCGATGCTGTTCTGAGATCAAAAACTATTGGGTTGGTGTGCCTAATAAAGTGGCCAGTTCCAAGATGCCCCTGTGAGCATTGAATGACTACAGACACTGACAGAAAACATAAATAACAATGAGGCTGCAAGTGTATGAATTCATAAATGTCTTCATTAAAGTCATGCTACATGAATGTCCTTTCAAAGAATTCAGGTATAAAGCCAGAAACAAATGGATAGCTGCAATTCTTTTTTACAGAGCAACAAATCATCTTAAGATCCTACATAAAAAAAAAAAAAGACAAAAAAACTCTAATTAATATGCACGCACCAGCCATATGCAAAAAATTGCCAATGAATTACACATACTCTGCTTTTTTCTTTGTGGTTTTTTTTTTTTTTTTTGTTCCCCAGGCCAGCCCATTTTCACAGTGAGAAGAAAAATCTTTAAGTGCTTTTCCCAATCAAGGGCCCGCACAATCACAGCCTAATCTCGTCCTGTTGTCATGGAAATGGCCCTCTCACACATAGCTGTTTGAATGCTCTCGTATGAAAGATTAATTTGAGGGTGCTGGGTTTGAGTCCTAATCTCCTCGTGTAGGGAAAAATGTGTGTGGGGGGGAAGGAAAAATTGGAAAAAGCTGACGCCTTATTTTGAAAATGCAGAATTTGTAATTACTTTGCGGAGAGCTGTATAACTCCAGGCCCAAAAGACGCTTCGGAGCATTCACTGAGTTTCTACAATGATGTGCAAATATTTCAAGTTGACCTGTTGCTTGGCCTGTGCTTTTTCTGGTTAGATGAAACTACAATTTTGGAAATTCAGCACTTAACCTAATTGCAAAATGCGATTGTAGGAGTGACTGAATAGCTGCAACTTGGTCTTCTGTTACATTCAATTTTAACTAACCATATATTTTTCATGGCATTAGGGGTTATAGATTAAACTAAACCATTTCCATATATATAGTATATATACTTTAAATTTCATGCTTTCCATTTTACAGCAAAGTTGTATTCTGTATATATTTTGTGTTTGTGACGAATAAAAAATCTTGAATCTTAAATCTTGAATTAAATTAAATAGTTAGCTTCTGGTACATACATATTTAGCAACAGATTTATTTATAATTTTCTGTCTGCCTGCATACAATAATCCTCTCCTACAACCACAGGTTTACTTCTAAACAACTGTGTAGTTGTAAAGTCCTCTAAATCATTGACTACGCTTGCAGCCAGTCTGCACCTCATCCAAAAAACACATACATGTTAATTTTTCAAGAGGCCCATCACTTACTGAAGAACACAGAGAGCTCATGAACTGCGCATGTGTTCTTGATCTCAAGAGCAAGCTGGTCTTCCTTTCTTCTTCCTACTTACACCATGCTTTCATTGACCTCCTAACATCTCTCTGTGGTGTGGGTGTAGGCGTGGAAGGGAATCTGGGTTCCTATTGTGTTTTCTTTTCATTGCATCTACAGTATGTATACTCCTTCTTTCTAACAGACAGGAACTCTCACAGATGAAGGATATAACTGTCTTGATTCTCCTATGTCTGTGTTTATGTGTGTGAGGGTATGTCTGTGAGTTACACTGATTGCTTGTTAAGACTTGTAAAGGTTCTCCTCCTACATGACTACAGCACTAAATTTTCCCAAAAGGATGGTTTATATTACCAAGACAAAGTGTAGGTCAAACAACAGGTCAAGATTTGCACTAAGGAAATTCAAAATGTATTCCTTTTATTCCTGTTATATATATTGTTTTTTTTTTTAATGCAGATTTGCAAGGTAAAGTTCAAATGCATTACAAGAACCGAGATGTCTATCAGGAAAAGATTAACTGGAGCTTGGAGCTCCTTTTGTTCAGGTTATGGCCTTGATTGAGTAATTATAGTGGAGGAATCAAGCTGTTTTCAATGCACAGCAGGTGCATGATAGAAAATCTGTGATAGAAGAAAATTGCTGAAGTGTATTTTGTAAGTGCATGAGGAGAGAATTTATATCTTTTGCCATTCTACCTCTCTTTCACAATAACAGCTTTCTGTCTGGGTGCAGTGAGTGCTTAAAAGGAAGCGGTTGCCAGGTGACCTTTTGACAGGCAGTGGTTTCCTCTGTTGCTGGAGGCACAGGAAGCAGGTAGAAGCAATGTGTGCGTGTGTCGACTGAGGGCAGGAAAGAGGAGGCAGCACCAACAATCCTCCAAACATTAGCTGACCTCTCATCAGAAACCACATGAACGGATACGGGACTGTTATCCTTAATGTGCGAAGTAAGCACACTGATTGTTGTTTCAGCATGTATCTGATGTGTGTACTATTGGCTCCTTGTATACTTGTGTGGCAGGTGTAACCACTGGTAGACTTACTGTGCTAAGTAAGACCATGCTCAAGGACCCAAGTATTAAAACTGTTAAAAATTATTGTTGTTACAAAATACTGCTTATTTTAAGATGGAAAAGTTTTCTGAAGAAGATGTATCTGGTGTGAACTAGTAGATCATAGACCTATGGATTTCCATAATATTCACTATATTATAGAGCCCACTCTTACACTACTCCACATTTGGGAATTTGAAAATAACTTACAGTTTGTGAGTTGTCCGGTGTCTCAGAACAGTGGAGTCCGTTAACGTTTGTTTTTTTGGGTCAATGCTAAGCATAATTTTGATGTGTTTTTAGTTCAGTTTTCAAACACATCAGAGGAAAATGAATAATTTTGTGTTTGTCTGTCCATTCAAAGGCAAACACACACAAGCTCAATTTAAACCTATAAATGCTGCTTAACTGTAACAGACATTATATGGACTAAAGTATTGTCTTTGGATGCAGTAGAATGAATTTTTCACTTCACGTGAACTAGGAGACCCAAACCTGTTCCAGCTGACAATGCCCCTGTGGACAAAGCAAACTCCATTAAGATATGTTTTGCATGAGTGGAGTGGAAGATCTCCTGCTATAGAGCTCTGTCCTCAACCCTACTGAACACCTTTGGGGTGAATTGGAACACTGACTGCACCCCAGTCCTCTTCACCCTACATCAGTACCTGACTTTACTATCACCCTTGTGTCTGAATGAGCACAAATCTTTCATGAGCAGAATTCAAAATCTAGTGGAACATCTTCCCAAAAGAATGGAGGGAATTATGAGAAGAAATTGGGACTATATGTGGAATGCGATGCTTACAGCTGCTAATATCTAGGGTTTATGTACATAGTAATAATATGAGCATAATTTGTAGAGATTTCCCACAATCCCACGTTCATTATGAAGCATATACCACATATCTAAACATGAAGATTTATCAAATAATCTTGAAATCCCATCAAAATGTATTTGGTATAGAAAGCGGTAAGATGTGTGGTAGTTATGTGGGTGCAATACCATGTAGCTACACAAGTAATATGACTTCAATCTGGGATGCTAAATCTGGTTCACTGCATAGAACATCTGTTGCCAATGTAAGTCAGGTTTTAGAAGGTAGATGTGCACATGCCACTGTAATTGAAAATGTTTTGCTTGTTCTCGGAAATTATATGTTTGCGTGTTTGCGTAATTGCATTACAGATTGCAGGGACAATACATGTTTATAAGAACTATGAAATGACAGAGTATGAAAAGAGCAGTTGTAAGAAAGAAATATACACGTTGCAAAGAAATGAGCATATCACTTTATGTACATGTGGATGATGGAGAAAGTGCAGAGGGTTATGTGGGTTTTGTGAAGAGACATGTTCCAATGCTAAATAAAGGGATTATATTTTATACTGAAATGTGTTTTGTGGCTACTGTCCAAATGATGAGAACCTTTAAGAATTCTCGGTCAGCATCACTGAAGATGAGAGTGTGAAAAAGACAGAAACTCTTTTTAATTTTTACCAAAGAGACTGGATTAAAGATACAGTGAATAGGCAAATACTGTATAGAGCAGTGTAAAAGTGACAGAAGTAAACTGTCCTTAGTCATCTAAAAGTTGCCTTCCTTATACTCATATATTTTTCCTTTTCTTTGCTATTTTTGCATTTCTTTACTACTTAAATGTTTTTGGGTTGTCCATCTCAGAAATTAGATTTTTAAGAACGAGTGGTTGAATGTCCGTATGTCATAATATTTGAAATTATCATTGGAACCAACAGATGGACTGATTTGTATTTGGATTGATTTTTGGGAATTGGATTCAAACAGGGCCAAAGCAAGGACAAGTAACAGTAGCTTCCTTTATGTTTTAAGTGTCTTATAAGAACAGTTCTGACATAATTATTTTTTTAACAAAATGGATTACTTGGTGGTGGAAGGTATTGGTGATGGATTCGACTTGTTGCTTTTGGTTTGCTTAGCATGCATGTATCACAGAACCTTTTCACAGAATCGAGGACATGCTAATATAGGGAAAGTTTTAGGAAAGTGCACGGAATAAAGTGCCATGTAAAGCTGTAATTTAAATCTCCTGCCAGCACAACATGCATTTAAACATAAAAAGCTAATTTAATGACACCATGCACTTGAAAATGTTTTAGAGGGGATGTAAGGAGAGACTCTTTGAAAATGATGATCTTAAAGACACAAACCTGATGTGCTACATGATCATTTTTGCATTCATTTCCCTCAATATATAAATGCATTTTTAACTAGCTAGCCTATATATTATTACATTACTTTAGCTGCCATGTTTTAGCCAAGTCAGTTAAATTTCCAGGCAGCCAAACATGGGACTGAGCAAGTGCCTTGGAGCTTTACTTGCCCAGGGGTCTAGCTAATGAATTTCTGATTCATTGACCTCTGAAGTGACTAGCATTTTGCTTCCGCAGCATATGCTTATGCAATTCCTAGACTGCTTACGTATATTTAAATCATGGCATAAAGATTTATTAAGTTATATGTTAGTAGCATATTTATTTATTGAGCTTTCTTTGGGGAGTGTTACAATAATACAAAATAAAAGTATATTCTAAAGTTTAGTGACCTATCTCCTTCCTCCTTGATGTGGTTGTAGTGTGACCACCTCTGAGCCATGAATAAAACTGCCCATAAGTGACTTCTCAGAAATCTTTGTTTCCTGCAGATGCCTTTCCATACTTAAGGCAGATGGCCTGCCACAGTGCTCTAGAGAACTCTAGTCATGCCTGGCACACACACTCAATGATCCGAGTTACCTCAAAGCAAAGAGAAATCTCAAACTTTTTAAAAAAAATATGCGCTTCTGTCATGGGCACAGTGAAACGTGACGGAGGGGAAAGGCTGCCAACGGGTGCTGAGCATTCTAATGCAGCATGACATCACACCATTCTGCGTTCAAGCTGCGCAGCCTTATGGCCTTTTCAAGGAGAGATGCAGGCTGTTCAGGCTCGGCTGCACAGATGGAGGGAAGAACGAGGGAGGCAGTGGAAGCTGCCATTCTGTCACGTGTCACACACATAAAGTCTGATGCTAAAACCACTCTGTATTTGATGCACACTATTCTTGATTCAGAAAGCATCTCCCTGCTAAAGTGTGCTGCATAAATTGTAAAAGCTATTAGCTAATACTCTTTTAGTTCTCTTTATAGCCCCTCAGTGGGCCATTTTCAAGTCATAGCTGCTTAAGCAGTCTATCCTAATTTGTTGCAAACCAAATTGCCTTGAACATTTTTGTTTTGTCTTTTTTTTTTATTATTATCATTTGTATCGTAAAAAAGGGATACAGTCAAGAACCTTTTCAGCTTCTTTGTTCTAAACCCTCAGAAAATTCTTATCTTAATCTTCTTTTTTGCAAACGAAATTCTTCTTAGTTTAGGGAGGACTCTTAGGAAGGGAAAGGGTGTTATGAAACTGCATATGGCTACACTGAATGTCATGTAATTGACCTTTAATATCCAAACCATTGTGGTGCCACTGTTAAAAAAGAAAATGGAAAAAAATTTCTGTTCTGCTGCCATAAGAATCTCACAAACTTCAATGGCTACTATACAATGTTGTGCATTTACACCATTGAGTGACATTTTCATTTTACATTTTGGTAACTGTCTTTTAACAGGGTCATTTAACAGGCAATATGAGTTTGAAGTGTCAGTGATGAGGCTAAATTTGCAGGCTAAATCCTGATTAAGAAATAGAAGTTCCGTGTGATCACGTTAGCCTGAGGGCTAATGAGTTTAGAATATGCCCTTCTCTTTCTCTCACACGGAAAACACAAACACCCACACCCACACCCACACCCACCCACCCACACACACACACACACACACACACACACACACACACACACACACACACACACACGCACACACACACAGGCTTAAGTTGTAGTTTATCCAGTTCCACTTGGTGCCATATCAATTTGTCATCCTGTCTTCTACAGTTCAAAGTGAAAGTGAAATGCAGATTTTTAAGAGAAGCTGTCATCGTTTAATAGGACCTGCCTCTCTGAGCTCAGTCTACAGCCTGTAATTATAGCATTTGTACTTGTACTATTTAAAGATGCTAAACAAGCTCCCAAAAGAAAACAATAAATGAAGTATGGATTAATTAAGCCAATGCTTGTCTAAAAGCATTAAGGCAGTTCACTCTGTTTAGAACCTTTTGAACCTTTTAGCCTGATGATGGTGGACAGAATTGAAAGATGACATCATTGAGTAGAGGTCTCCATTGTCTCCAGGGTGACGGGCATCTCTATGGTGTTATTGTGTTTGAGTCTGCTTCAGGTCTCCCTCTGGGTTTGCCTTCATTACTCTCCACTTTTATGCAGCGGAACATGCTGTTTGCCTGAATGGCTCAGCGCGGTGTCTTTTTTGCCGCTCTTTCACTCTCCACCCATTTGCCTTCTTTCAGGCTTTAACTTTCTTATTATTGATGACTTTTTATGTCATATACATTTTAGTTTTTTTTCTACTTATGATTAGATATTGTAGTGCTTATGTTCCCTGACTTACAATTTTATGGTTTTTAATGTGGGCTTTTTCTTGCGGTGTTTGTTCTGTATATGTTTTGTCTTGATGACTTCATCCTGACAATTACATAAAGTGCACTTGGTGAAAGCAGGTACAAACACTTGGAAACCTCAGTCTTTGGATGTAGAAAGAAACAGATGTATGTGACTCCCTATACTTTGTATTTAATTACATGTTTTAGATGGATTGGTTGTGTTTTCACTTGAAAGAAAAAAAAAAGAATATAGAAATTGGCCTATTAGTTTTGTTGTTTAAAAAAGGTATTGAAAGTGAATAGGATTATGAGTGCTATTGAATCGCCATTAGATATTAAAGGTCAACTTTTTAGAGTACCTAACTCTTTACCTCATTTATTTGTGCGTTTACCATGCCTTATTCCTGCACCATATCTAAACTATCTGCAATGCATTTTCATAATTTGTGGAGTACTGAAGATATTTTCCTTTTGCATTATCCTTTTTTAAGTCCTCCCACGCCATGAGGTGCGTTTGGCGGCAAAGGCCTGATGGCTTTGCATTATCTATACCATACTTAATTTAAAAATATCAAAAAGCCCCAAGGCTCGTACACTCTTTGCCACAAAACTAATTTGTTTCGGGTCCCTCGCGGATAGACCAATAGACCAAAAAACTTATAGGGAATTGTTTTTATGGAGTATTATGTTTAAATAATTAAATGTCTTAATACAAATAGAATTATTAATCATAAAATGAAGTTAAATTGTAATACAGTACAGTACTGTATATATAAAAAGTGCGGTTTTGGAACATAACCATAAATTTACGTTTAGTTCTCACTCTCCAGTGTTCTGTATTGTTGAAAGATTTATGATCAAACTCTTGATGTCACCCAAATGAGGATGGGTTCCCCTTTTGAGTCTGGTTCCTCTCAAGGTTTCTTCCTCATTACATCTAAGGGAGTTTTTTCTTGCCACAGTCGCCACGGCTGCTCATCAGGGATAAATGCACACCGTTCACCTTGACTGTTGATTTCTGTAAAGCTTCTTTGAGACAATGTCTGTTGTGAAAAGTGCTATAGAAATAAACTTGACTTGACTTGACTTGACTTAAATGATAAACGATAAACGGGAGATCACTGTAATACCATTGTAATGTGAATGCCATAATCCTCCAGTGTTGATTAATGAACAGTGTATAAATTGTATATTGTGTAATTAAGGATGTTTTATTTCAAGAAAGTATCATTTTATTCTATATATTTAATGTATACATTTCATATCAACTTATCCTACAAGGTTTCTATAGGATTCCTACAGTATCTGATGATTTCCCAATCTACCATGACAAAACAAGTTACACTCAGATTTAGCTCAGTGCACACTACATTTGTTATCCTGGACTGTGGAAATGTCAATGTTATGTTCTTTTTGGACATAAAACCCAAAAGGCGTATTACTCCATTACATTTCTTGAGGTACAAAATTGAGTGATATTCTACCAAAAATGGCGAAAGTAAAGAAAAGTTCTAAACTCCTCCAAATTAAAATATGCTGGTAAACGTTAATATACAGATTTAAATTGGTCAGTTATAGTAGAAAAAATATAAATTCTTAAATTCTTTGAAGCGTAAACATGGACGTTTCTGATAGTACATTTGCATTGTGGTGAAGCTAGTTGTGGGATTCACAACTGCTACCTAACGGCTTTGTTAATTAACTCTCAAATTTTAGCTAGCATGATAATTCTGAATAGCCTGTAGAAGACAAGCTCAATGCTAATAGATCAAAAGTGTCCATAATAAACAGCTAAATTACAGTGATAAGTTTTAGGTCTAGTTCTTGCTGTTATTCAGATATCGCCTGATGACCTTACAAATATCTACTACAGAGAGATGTAGTGTTGGTTTCTTCCTCATTACATCTAAGGGAGTTTTTCCTTGCCACAGCCACGGCTGCTCATCAGGCCTAAATGGACACCATTCACCTTGACTGTTCATTTCTGTAAAGCTGCTTTGAGACAATGTCTGTTGTGAAAAGCGCTATAGAAATAAACTTTACTTGACTTGACTTGACTTAACTTGACTTGACTTGGTGTATTTGCAATCATAATAAGCAGAAAGAAGTGTATTTTTGACATTAAATACAGTATTTTATTTCTCACTGTATCTTTAGATCCTTGGCATTGCACACATTTAAGAAGGAATTAATAATTTCAAATGTTTCCTAGCTGCCTTCATCACTAGGCTTTCTTTCAGGATTATAATCCACTATAGGTGTTTTCACACTATCATTAGAAGCAGTTTGCATTGTTTTGCTACTCAAGTTCTTTTTTTTTTTTTTTTTATGTCTTTGCCTGACTTGTTTTAATATAATTAAATGTTTTATAGGATTATTATGTTGCTGCTGAAGGCTCTTTTGCCACAGCACATAGCATTTCATTTATATAATTATAGTTATCTGTACAATATGAAAGATTTGTATTAGGTATGTTAAGATTGTTTTACATTAGGACAGACCCGACTATCCTGAGACAACTACAGAAGTGGCTTTTAGTTTCTCAAACATCCTGAGGCTTTTACAGATACACCAGAGTCATAAGAAAACTCTTCGAACCTTTCTAAAGACAAGATTAAAAAAAGTTTTTTCAGTATATTTATTCTGGCCATATTCCACATAGTAATGCTAGAACAATATTATAAGACCAAATCTCTTCAAATCACTTACACATTAAGTGAAAATTGTATCTCTTCTACATTTCTTTGCCTTTTTTTTCTTTCTTGTGCTGATGTGAGCAACTGCCAAGTCAAATTCCTAATGGGGTAATGCTTCCTTGGCTGATAAAACCAATTCCGTTTCATATATTGTACAAAACCAAATGACAACATAGTGTAAACTTTCATTGGCTCGGGTAACTTTTGATTAAACATATCATTTTTTTGTTTGTTTTACATTTACCTTCTTTCACATTTTATCATTCCCAAAGAAATACTATTTGTACCATATGTGTTATTTCCAAATATTGAGGGAACAATTATATAATTTCCCAACAAGTCAAAGATTTTATCCAAAAAGTTAGAATTTCTAGAGGAAAATAAATAAAAAAATAAAAAAAATAAATAATAAAAACTTCAATACAACATGCAAAAGATAATGTCAATACATGATATTTACAGTGATTACATGACAACAAATAGCTCAGATGACTGGTTTTAATGCATTTGGAAATGTCATTTCTTTTAGGAACAGCATGAACAGAGACCTCCTGCTGTAAAAAAATATTTATTCTCATTTCGGCAGGCAGCCATTGTTTTAATTGCTTAGTAACAGCTGGCCTTCAGGAAACCTTGAAAGATAATTGCTTAACAGCAACCTTAGTAAAATAACAAATAAGTCATGATTATGTCTAATAATGTCTATGTCTGATGTCCTGATTATGTCTATGGACATATTATTGTAATGTGGATCCTCTGGTGTTAGATTCAAACTGAAAGGTTTGGTCTGTTGGTTTTCTAAAACTTTGTTTTAGCTGCTTGGTAAACACACCATAATTATTTGTAAGGGAAAAGGACCTCAGTAGGATTCTGCAGGGTTCTGTGATGTCCAGTAAGTTTTTATCAAATAAATAAATTGTCTTGGCATAATGACTGATAATGACAAGCAGTCTTGCTTTGTTTTCATTCTGCAGGGTCAAATATGACAATTGAATCATAGAACCCCCATTTCCCCCATCTTTTCAAGTCCTACTTCCTGATTAACCCTCCACTATTACATGACATCTACCAGTTGGGGAGGTCAGGGCAAACATTACCGACAATGACACATATGAAGCTGACATTCGCCATTTTATTTTCTTCAAAACATTAAAAGCGGTATCTGCCCTCCTTCACATACATGAACTTAAAGATGCCTGCAACTGGCTAGTGTTTCTCTGATTGAAAAACCTGAGAGAGTAATGCTATCCATCCAACCCCAAGAGCTCAGCAAATGTTGCTCTCTTGACACCTGACCACAGATTTGCTATCAAAAGCTTCTGTCAATAGGGCAAATGCTTTTCCGTTGCACTACTCGTGATCCTTCAAGACTGCCCATTTTAAGGTTTTGCACATTATTTTAATTACAACAAATGAAACTGCATGCAAAAATTGCTCATAGATATTTTAGAACATATATTAATTCTCCATTACTGATGTTTTCAAGCTTGACTTTTTGAGTTTGTATCCGCATGCCATACCAATTGTTTGCACTCCTATAACAATTTGCAATGTCGTTAAGTTCTTCCTTAAAATGTATCAGATTGTGCAAAAATGTAATACTCTCATTTATATGCTCTCACATACTCAAAACATTGCTCATTCTATGTCAGATTGAAATGATAGAATAGAAAGTATAGAAATTAGGTTTATATTTATTTTTTGGCTAAATACAACACACATTTATTCACAACGTTCTTTCTTTACTTAAAAAAAAAACTTCACCCGAAAGTCATTTTTAATCACTAAACTTTTTTCAGTTTTTCTGATGTGCCAAGTCTCTAATTAATCACCAAAAGGAACCGCCGTGATGCACACATCCAATAATTAAAACCGTCCTTGTTCAGTTTGGTGTCCTGATGATTTATGTAATTAAAAAATGTATTTACGTATGGTTTCACTAAAAATCAACATACAACTTAAAAAGTATGAATTTAAGGTACATTTAGATTAGCTAAGAATGTGCTATTAAGTTGCAATTTATTATAAGTTAACTTATGACAATCATGTGATCACTGCGATTAAATATTTTAAACAATTGACAGCCCTAATATATATATAGTGTGTGTGCATTCTACATACTGTATTCTACTGCTAGGCCATTATTGTCCTCATAATTTGTTATTAACAGACAGATCTATTATGATTTCTGCATTCTCACTCCATATTTGTTCGGAAAAATTTCTTTAAACATGCCTTGCTCGAAAGCTGAGAAATTGAAGCTGAGAAGTCATATGTCATACGGTAAGTAGAATCTTTTTTGCTGTTCTTGTTGGATTCTGTACACTATACAGTATGTACACTCTCCAATGATTGACCTGATTTCCATGCCTATAGCGTGTACATTTCTTCCCTGCCACACACACACATGCTGAGCAGCAGCTTGCCTTCGCCTGCCCCATCTCTCAGCTGATGATGCCACACACACGCAACACCTGGTGCCCTCAACAGCTACGTTTGTAAATTCGAAACCGCCATTTTGGCTCAGCAGGAGACTTTGTCATAGGCTTGGTGCCAACTTAGAGCCAGATGGGTCAGGTCCTGCAGCCTGGGGGTCCCAAAACCCTGTTAACATAAATAGTGGCTCTGAGTGACAGCGTGAGTGTGGCAAGACGAGGCTCGAGCCTCGCATTGATGTGTATATGTCATTGCCACGGCAACCACACGAGAGCTGTTCTGAATTGAACAAAGCGGCAAGCAAGGACACTCCATGTGTGAAAAGCATTGTGAGGGTCTTACTCAAAGTGAGTGTTATTTTTTGTTTGAGAAGCGGGGGCGGGCTAGACAACCTTTAAAGCTCAATTATACCAATAACTTCTCCGTCTTTTATAGTGAAGTAGAAACGAAGCAGCAATCTGATCATTCCGACTGTTATTCTTCGTAAATTCCTATTAACTAACCATTAGAGCTTCAAAGAAATGAAATCATTTAATCCTGGGACTCGTTTGATGTAATTAAGAAGAGGCTTATTTTAGGATCTCTTTTACACCTCTTTCTTTTCTCAAGCTCTGGGTTCATTACATCTCTCTCTGTGATCTGTCTAGTCCTTCTGATCTCATGCTGTATCATGTAGAATGAAATATGTCAGATGAAAGAACATGGTGTATCATCTAGAACTGACCACCATGGTGGCTTTATGGCATGTGAGTAGGACAGAGCCTGTTGAAGACTTTGAGGTCTTTCATCATGCACACAGTCAGCCCACAGTCACTGCTTTGTATTCTTTTTTTTACTCTTGCAAGTCAGTAACTGCCAATGAAGCACCAGATGTTGCCTATATTTGGTGCATTCCTTCATTAAAATGCACTATACAGATGCATCTATATATAATACTCTAAAACTGACCACTATCCTGACCATTCTCTCCCTGAGATCACAATATCAAGCAAAAAAAACAGAGCAATTTACTGAATGTGAGCTCCTCAGTTGACTAATAAATCTCTGTTTGGCTTAATATCACACCGAAATGTTTCCAAAGCTGCTTAGAAGGGAATAAAAGCTGTGTTTTCTGGAGTGCTCCTTGAGCTCATTGTGCAGCATTGAGAGTGTATTTAGGGATGCATAATAGCAAAAGCAACCATCTGCCCAAATCGCCTCCTTAAGGGCAAAAGACATGTTCTAAAAATCATTTTTTTGAACATGATGCATAATTATATATTTAAGGCACATATGGTTTGCTTGTTTGGCTTTCTAGCTTGCTCTCACAGGATTGCTCTGTTTCTTTGCATGTTTATAGAGTTAATCTTAGTCATCCTCCCCCAGTGCAGGCAGGTTTTTCTGGGAATCAGGTTTGTCATGCCAATCATTCACAACCCTGATTCCTCCTATAGAGATGTCCTCATGAACAGCCTCTTATTAAGTCCCTCATTATCTAGCACTCCTCCTTCATGCATATTCATCATGCATTATGTTGATCTCTAAGGGATCTGTTTTGAAATAGTCCTGTCTTTTGAGGCCAGGGCTTTCATGGCAAATGGGCAAAAAATTATTGGTTTTGCTTGTACAAAATGACGATGTCACAAGCAGGCGTGTTGCCTTCTCTGCCCCTTGATTGTAAACCCATTCATTCCTTTTATGTGTGCATATCCATTTCAAAGTAAAAATGAGCTACACTTCTGTTGTACGGTGACAAATCAAGAAGCGACCAATCTTTGTGTTTCATGTGACATTATATTATATAATAACTGCTATTTTGTGGACCGATTAGAGCAACAACATTAAATACCTCAATGTAATTGTGCCATTGCTTCACATAGAAGATTTTTTTTCCCATTTGTTCCAATTATATAGAAAAGGCATCTGATGCTACAGTGGGCACAAATTATATAATACTGAACAGGTGAAGCCTGAAATTTTTCCAATCTTTAACAGTTCATTGCTTAGTATCAGAACATTATTTGCATATTTTAGTCGAATCGGCAGCTCACTTCTTTTCTGAAGTTAGACGAGTCATTTTAACTTTTACTTTTTGCATTAATGTTGTGCAATGAAGCCTGAAAATCCCAAATATATTAACCACAATAAAAAGCCATGTGACTAAAATGCTAAAATATCTAAATACAAATTTTCTGACACCATTTCTGCAAGAAACAGCTTTAATAACTGCTTTAATAACCACACATTCATATTATATTAATTTGTCTGCGCAGAGGGTGTAACATTTTAATCATGCATTCAAACTAAATTATTTTTGACAGAAGTTGCATGCATGGTTCTACATTTTTTAAATTCATATCTTCTGCTTTATGCACTTGATTATTAGCTCTCAAGGGACTTGTAAGGATCTGCTGTTTGCTCAGTGGTAAGATTAAGGTCTTTTTTTGGCATAATTTCACATCCTATTTCTAGAATTTCTAGCTGCCATCTTTTTGCCTGCATTAAGATCACATTGCAATGCACAGGATCATGTATTTAACATAAAAATAAAGGTTGCTATGCAAAGTGGAGTCCTAGAATGCATTCAAAGTTTTTTCTAATAACATAAAATGTTTTCTCAGATTATGAACTGTAGATCAAGTGACTGTATTGTAATTTTACCTCAACGATTTGCAGAGGTGGGAAGTAATGAACTACATATAAACTTCGTTACTGTACTCAAGTACTATTTATTTTTATTTATTTATTCACAATTTATTTTTTGGACAAAGTTTTACTTTTACTCATTAAATTTTTTTACTTAAATATTCTTCTCATTGTGCTCTGTTTTTAGCTCATCAACCTATTTCTTGTCATTGCGTGACTTTTTCAATCTAGCACTGGTGTATCATTTTCTGGCTCTCACACACCACAGATGTAGACTAGGCTATGAAGCTAATAACAAGTAAGGCAGAGGGTAACAATAAGTATAGGGGTAAGTCAGCAATGTAAACATGACTGAAAACATTCCTGATCAACTGATCATCATCATCTTTGCTCTTGTTCTACAGTATATAGTGGATATTTAGCCGGGATACATTCATTAGTTAACAACATTTTAAATTATTTTGTATTAACATATTAATATGATGTGAGGTACAGTTACCAGCGTGACACTAAAACAGGTAGTAGTAACAGCTACTTTTTACTTAAGTACATATCAGAGCCCAAACTTCTTTACTTTAACTCTAATGAAAAAGTATAGTCGGTACTTTAACTTTTACCAGAGTATTTATAAACATGAGTATCTGTACTTCTACTTAAGTGAAGGATGTGTGTACTTTTGTCACCTACGGCTATTTAAGATGGTACTAAATATTTTTGAAATGCAAAACCTTAAAGTTCATAGTTTTCTTTTCTAACCAGTTTTCTTCTAGCCAGTTTGCTTTCTTTCTCATTATTTTCATTGTATTTTACTAATCATTCTCAACCCCTGACTTTTTGGCTTTTATTGAGTTTTTAATTGTATTACTGAAAAATGCAGACAATTCATTACAACAGATGTGTTTGTGTGTCTGTCTTTGTGTGTGTGTGTGTGTGTGTGTGTGTGTGTGTGTGTGTGTGTGTGTGTGTGTGTGTGTGTGTGTGTGTGTGTGTGTGTGTGTCTCTGTCTTTGTGTGTGTGTGTGTGTGTGTGTGTGTGTGTGTGTGTGTGTGTGTGTGTGTGTGTGTGTGTGTGCTCTGTTTGCCTTTTAGTGAGCAAAACACCTGTTTGAGCAATAATTTAATCAATTTAAGTGGAAGCCCCATCTGTATAATTGAATAAATGGAAATTCCATATGGCTTTTATTTAACAAAGCTTTCTTGCTGAGTGTATCACTGAAGTTCAGAAACGCTGTTCTATTTAACCAATTCCAAAATTGGCATTGAATATTATTGTTTGTACAAGAGCTTCTCTCTCTCTCTCTCTCTCTCTCTCTCTCTCTCTCTCTCTCTCTCTCTCTCTCTCTCTCTCTCTCTCTCTCTCTCTCTCACTTTGTGTGTGTAAATGGCTGAGGATTTACATGTACTCTTGATTGGACATTGCATTATGCATTTAGATGATAAATAATTAGCAGAGTTTTGTGAGTGAAGTGTATAATTAAAAATTCTCACAGAGCATTGATTCATGAGTGCCAATACTTTCCAGGAGCAAGCGAGATGAGAGGCACAAATCTGAATAACCTGTCACAGACACTGTCCCACAATCTACACACATATACAAACAAACAAAGCATCAAAATACACATTTATTAATTAACATGTCTGCTTTCATTTTCTTTTATACACAACAAACACACACGCTCATGCCACTGAGTCAGTCTGCACATTCTCCCTCAAAGATCAACCCTTGTTCCTTATTTCCTCAAGGATGGGGGGATGGAGACAGAAGTGTAAATTGCACTCACACCATCCCCCTCAAAGTGCCGCAGCAGAGGTAGGAGAAATCCTGCCTGGCAAGTCCGTCTGCTAGGGGCAACTCACCAGATAGGCAATTTACAGATAAGGCTGAGATGTGGAAACTCGTAGCACCCTGCAGAAAGCATCCCAGCACCCGATTTCTGCTAACTCAATAGCCTAGGATCATTTACAGCACAGATGGAGACTGAAAGTGACATTAATGACATAACGGCCCCTGATACTGCTCCTGGTATTACAGGTTTGTCCTGTACATGGTGTTTATTGAGCCAGAGGGATGGGATGCAGTGGTATGTGAGAATTGTGGAAATAATTTGGGGAAGGAAACCCTAACAGCAGAATCCTTCCTTGAAGAAGTGTTTATCTGTTATCTGCCTTGGGATGATCTTTAAATGTAAATAGGTTTTGGAAGCTTGCAGATAAATAAAGTAATGGTAAAAGTTATGACACACAAATCTACACACTATATAGTGTCTGACTGAGAAACAATAAGTATTTATTGTTCCTTCCTTCCTTCCTTCCTTCCTTCCTTCCTTCCTTCCTTCCTTCCTTCCTTCCTTCCTTCCTTCCTTCCTTCCTTCCTTCCTTCCTTCCTTCCTTCCTTCCTTCCTTCCTTCCTTCCTTCCTTCCTTCCTTCCTTCCTTCCTTCCTTCCTTCCTTCCTTCCTTCCTTCCTTCCTTCCTTCCTTCCTTCCTTCCTTCCTTCCTTCCTTCCTTCCTTCCTTCCTTCCTTCCTTCCTTCCTTCCTTCCTTCCTTCCTTCCTTCCTTCCTTCCTTCCTTCCTTCCTAGCCTGCGGTTTTAAATGTCTGTGGTTGATTCAGTTATTTATTCCCCCTTATTAACTGCTTTATCATGGTCAGGGTCATGGTGGACGGATGGAGACAGTCTTGTTAACACTGGGCACAAAGCAAGATGATTTCACCTCAGATGGGATGTCAGTTCTTCGCAGGGCACATTGCACTCACGCTTTCACACACTCATTCACATTTACAGGTGGTGTAGTATAACCAATCCTTCTACTCCACACAGACAGTAACCTGAGCTCAGAATCGAACCCGGGACCCCGGAGTCTGATTCCGTTGAGCACTTAAAAGGTTAACTCGAATAATGTCACAATTAGATTTAAATATCATGTAAACAATAAAGCTTTCTAAAGCAGGTGTACAATGTGAGATGAAGAAAAACTCTTCTGTTTGATTTTTTAATGATAAAGAGTTAAAAAAAAAAACCCGACTTGATTTGTAATGAACATTCCTTATTTCAAAATCAAGCAAAATAAAAAAACGTGTATCTTTATAGCCATTATTGTGAAAGCTCCATAGAGAATGACGACAAGGTCACCTCGCCCAGTCGGACACTGATTAAGTCTGGCACTGGTGACACACACACACCCCCACATACTTCTAAAGGCTTGCCCTCCGGACTAGGCAGTTGTCTCTTTCTAACACACACAAATGCTTTTTTACTTACTTACTATTTTTCATTGCTTCTATTTTTTCAATGCACTCACACACAAAATTCCATTTCTTCCATTGAGATACTAAACTGAAATCTTCCTATAAACTGTCTGTGCTTTTCTTCAAACACAGCAGATAGCAGGACCTCTCTTTTTATAAAGGTTTAGGCCTCATGTTGTGCAGTTCGCTCACATCGGGGGCAGAATAATAATGCCCTCCTCTAGACAAATTGTGTGACAATCCCTTTAAGTCTCCTTTTAGCCTACTGTTCCTGATTGGTCTCGCTGTAAAATGTAAGTGCAGCCCACTCACACAGTGATGCCTATCAGTAAAC